>NW_020329354.1:0-33407 GCF_001858045.2 Oreochromis niloticus | reverse complement strand
TACATCAAAACGTAGTATTTTCTTGCCTTTCACAAAATGCCACCGTCATTATCGCAGGAGTTGCCGTTTTCTCGCAAATGGCCTCAACAACACAAAGTCAGAAACGTCCCATTCAAAGTCTATGGAGACTTCAGTGAAAATGACAGCTGCAATGAGCTCTTTAGCTTTTGATTTACAACTTATCCACATTTCTTTGCGGACAATCCTGCATGTCACAAATAAATGACACAAAGCTCATCTGTGGCTGTGCACCATTCGTGGCGTTGGCTCTCTACTGGTACGCGCTCATTCAAATGTCGCCGCACATTTAAAATTGCAGGGTGTCTTTACACTGTCATAGCTCCTAGATAGATTTTCAGAGACCTGAAAATCGCTGTGATTATTCACCATAGCCTGCTGATTCTTACAGTGAAAGAACAATGTCAACGTATAGCATCGTTGGTTACTTTAATTGTGTTTGTTTTTTAAATCAAATCCTACAAAATATATAAGCAACTTATGGCAGCTCTAGATAAACATGGCATTTACGATAAGTTTCAGTCCGGTTTTCGTCAGTTCATTCCACGGAGACAGCTCTTCTTAGGGTCTCAAGTGATATCTTGATGGATAATGATGCAGGAAAATGCTCTGTTCTACTCATGTTGGACCACATCAGCTTTCGACACAGCTGACCATCACATCCTCATTGAAAGGCTGAAAAATGGGTTGGTGTATCTGGAACTGCATTAGAGTGGTTCTCTCTTATCTCCATCACCGATCCTTTTCTGTGGCAGTCTCCGATTTTAGGTCATCCTCTACCTCCCTTACTTATGGTGTCCCTCAAGGGTCAGTTTTGGGGCCTTTATTGTTTTTAATTTCTCTTCCCCTCCAGCATATAATGGGCTCTTTGAGGACATTTCTTATCATTGTTATGCTGATGATATTCAGTTGTACATTTCTTTTATGCCCGAGGATTTATCTAAGCTTCAGCGTCTGAATGATTGCTTAGATTTGATCAAACGTAGGACGGCTGCAAATTTCCTCCAGCTCAACGAGGGGAAAACCAAAGTCCTCGTATGCGCCCCTGATAGATTCTATCGCAGATAGTGAAAGCCCTTGGTCTCCTCACTCTATGTTAAATCCTCTGTCAGGAATTTAGGTGTCACCTTTGACTCCAGTTTCACATTGGATGGGCATGTGAAATCTCTGGTTCGGTCTTGTTTTTATCATTCAAGAAATGTGGCTAGGCTAAGCCCGAATTATCTCGATCTGAACTGGAGATTGCTATACATGCATTTATCTCGTCACGCTTGATTATTGCAATTCGCTGTTTTGTGTCTTAGCAAAGTTCTCTGGATCGTCTGCAGGTGTGCAAACGCTGCAGCTAGGCTTTTGACAAAATCCTCCAAACTCACATGTGACACCGTTGTTATCTCAGTACACTGGCTTCCTGTTAAATTTAGAGTCGATTTTAAAGATCCTGGTCTTGACCTACAGAGCTGTGCATGGACTGGCACCTGCCTACATCTTTGATCTGCTACAGCCTTATGTCCCCAGCAGGTCTTTGAGTCATCTGATCTGGGCTTACTTGCTATAAAAAAATACTAAGAGAGGACTAAGGGTGATAGAGCTTTTGCCACTGTGGCCCTAGACTGTGGAACTCTCTCCCCCAAGCATTAAGAACTGTGGACTCAGTAGCTGTTTTAAACACAACTCAAACTCACCTTTTTAAACTGCTTTTGGTTAATTTTTTGCCTGTTTTATTTAGTCTTTTTAAATCTTTTTATGACTTGTAATTTATGTGCAGCACTTTGTGATTCTGTCTTGAAAGGTGCTATATAAATGAAACTTTATTTATTTATTATTTATTTATTAAACAGGACCAATTGCGACACAAAACCTCTCGCACACTAACACAACTCTTATACAGATCAGAGCTTACATGTATAAATAAGGCAGACAAAAATGCATAAAACACAAGCTATCAACAGATTGTTGGTGGACAGCATGTCACTTTATTTGGTTTATCTTGTTTCTTTTTGGTGTAGCCTCACTAAACAAATGTTTATAAAATGACCACTTTTATTATGAACACTGGCTCAAATCCCCGTCAGTGATAAAGAGTAGACATCAGAAGCAAAGTTCTGCCGACATCATCACACCTCCCACCCTCAAGTGGAGTGGCGGAGGAGGCACTTGGAGTTTCGGTCGAGAAAGTGTCCGTGTGACTGAGTCCTGTCCACTCTGCTTCAAGGTCTGTCGGTCCACTTGTTGAGGCCTGAAGCAAAGACGGATATCCTGGACCAGCTCTGACAAACTGTCCAGGTCTTCACTCTCCCAGGGCCAGAGACCTGACACCCTGCAGGTTAAGCAACAAAGAGACATTTATTTCATATCCATAATTTCCATTTTTCCCCCTATAATATTTGACATCCAAATGTAGCCTATTAGCTAGCATCCAGTAACGTTTTCTGCTCCATAAAGGGAAAATTATTCACAACTAATCGTTTTTGTTTTGTTTTTTATCTTTAAACCACACTTCTATATTGTAATGTCTGTGTGTGTACTCATCAAGCAACACCTCTGTGCATACATACTAATGTTCAAACTTAGAAATGTGTCAAAAGGAAACAGACGCACAGCAAGACACAAACTGTTGCCAAGTACAACTTTGCACAGGTGATAAAAACATCAAATATCATCAAATTGGAATTAGTGTGAACGGTGAATCTAAGAATAGGCTCCCAACAGTCATATCCAGAACAAATTACTTTTAACACATCAATGAGTAAGCAGCATAGGATTGGACAGCCTGGTTCTATCACAAGGCCATAATATATTTGCCACCGCGAGTTACAGTAAAGGTAGGGGCGATAGCAAATTACCTTACTAGCACTGATGTTTGGAGCACCATCTCAGCAGCGCCACGGTCGTGCAGCCGAGCCTGCTGATACAACAGCTTCTGCTTCTCCATCTCTTTTCCTTTGTTAGAAAGGTGACACATATCATTGCAGACCATCTAAAATGAAACTGCTAAAAACTTGAGGAGACTAGTGAAGATCAAGACCGATGATCACCTACTTCAAAACTCTTCACTTCTCCATCGTCATCCTCTTCATCATGGCAACTCTGAAGGAAGGAGAAAGGTGAA
This sequence comes from Oreochromis niloticus, assembly GCF_001858045.2. Taxonomy (NCBI): domain Eukaryota; kingdom Metazoa; phylum Chordata; class Actinopteri; order Cichliformes; family Cichlidae; genus Oreochromis; species Oreochromis niloticus. The sequence goes on along the minus strand of NW_020329354.1, from coordinate 30,277 downwards.
AAAAAGCATACAACTACAGACTGATTACTTCGGATAGATATAGCCACATCAGCGACGGGAAGTTCCAAAGCACTGAGGCATCAAACTGAGTATTTCGGTGTCACCATCTTTGTTTTTTAAACCAGATGTTACGAATGATGGGGAGGGCCGGTATCTGCTGCTTTGTGCAAAGATGAACAAGATGAAACTGCCAGAGTTCTACAAAATGACCTGCAGAAGGCCCATCCATCCATCTCCCCAAGCAGAGAAGCCCAGACCTCCCTCTCCCAGCCACCTCCTCCAGCTTGTCCGGGAAACACCAAGGCGTTCCCAGGCCAGCGAAGATATAATCTCTCCAGCGTGTCCTGGTCTGCCCCGGGGCCATCTCCCGGTGGGACATGCCCGGAAAACCTCACCCAGAGGCGCCCAGGGGACATCCTTGTCAGATGCCCGAACCACCTCAACTGGCTCCTTTCGATGTGGAGGAGCAGCGGCTCACTCTGGCCCCTCCCGAATGGCTGAACTTCTCAGCCTATCTCTAAGGGAGAGGCCAGCCACCCTTCAGAGGAAGCTCATTTCCGCCGCTTGTATTCACAATCTCGTTCTTTCGGTCACTACCCACAGCTCGTGACTATAGGTGAGGTAGATCGAACGGTAAATTAAGGGCCACTGACATGAATGTCTCTGATCAACAATCAACAAACGACTTTATGATGGTGGCCTGGGGACAGAGCTTCCTCTTGTCAACCCTCTGCTGACTGCCCAGCACCGTCTGGCATTTGCCGTAGAATACCAGAATGGTCCACCACTGGTGCCCTGTGCTTTTCACAGATGATAGCAGGTTCACCCTGAGCACATGTGACAGATGTGAAAGGGTCTAGAGAAGCTGTGGAGAACATTATGCCGCCTGTAACATCGTTCAGTATGACTGGTCTGGGGAGGCATATCCATGGACAGACGCACAAACCTCTAACAGACTAGGTAATGGCACCCTGACTCCCATTAAGTAATGGGATGAAATCCTTGACTCACATCAGACCCTATGGTGATGCATTGGATCTGGGTTCCTCCTGGTGCCTGACAATGCCTGGCCTCATGTGGCTCGAGTATGCATGTAGTTCCTTCGGAATGACAATGCCTGATACCACTAACTGCCCCCCATGCTCGGCTGACATAGATCCAATAAAACACCTCAACTTTTCCAGAAGTTCGGTGATACCCTGGTCCGGATCTGGCAGGAGATCCCCAGGACACCATCCGTCTTCTCATTAGGAGCATGTCTGTCAGATCTTTCTGTCTGTCAGATCCATGCACACTTTGCCTGGCAAAGTGTGCAGTGAGATTGAGTCTCACATGCTTTAATTTTTTATTCGATGTGTAGGTGTTCACCACAAACAGTTTTTTATTTTTTATTTTGGGGAACTTGGTTGATCCTAAAGCTAAACACACCATTCTTTGTGTTTATATATATGTCATGATCCAGGTCAGTGTTCAGTGGTTTTCTGTCCTGGCCTTGCGCTCTGCATCTGCCTTTTGGGGTGGAGCCCTGGTTCAACACCTACACTTCTCCACGCGTTTTCCATCTGTGGCATTCAGCAAGACAGTATTTAAAACCAGTGTTGCCATCAGTTCTTCACCAGTTCGTTTCTTTGTTCATGCCAAGTACTTGATCTCTTTTGTGCCTTTAGCAATCTCGTCAAGTCACCACCTTACTCCTTCCTCTGGACGCTGGTCTCCACAGTCAAATCCCAGCTTCATTCTGCAACTTGCTTCTCTCGACTTAAATTACTCACTGCTCTCACCTGCCTGTCCTCCTGCCTGCTGCTTCCTCTGCATTACTAGAATACAAGGCTGGAACCCAACTCACTCACTCAACACTCAGAGGGCTACCCGCCTCCAGAGCCACCTGCAAGACTCCTCGTCAGAGATTTCCCTGCCACGTATTCATGTCTCACCATAGTTTATTCTGTGATTTCAATAAAACTTGTGAAATCTTATTTCCGCTCTGTATTGTGTCTGCACTTATGTTCACTCCCACGTACTGCTCTCCCGGCCTTGACAGCATGAAGTGTCTGAAGAAATATACCCAGCAGACCCAATTCGGAGTGCAATCACTAAGCAGTGATATATTAACAGTGTCCTAAACCAACAACAACTCTACCATCCAGAAGACTAGTTACTAGTGCAGCTGCTAGTGCTACTGTTAACAGTGCAGCTGCTAACATTTGGTTAATTTGCCACAGTTTGGTGCATCTGTTTTTAATTTCTTTTCCCTCTCTTAGCTTTTCAGGCCACACTAAACTATTCTACACTGAAGGTAGGGGAGGTGCCAGTTGCAATAAGTGATTTGATTAGGCAGTACAGCGCCCTGCAAGTAATCCATCAGCCCAAAAGCATCATCCCTGGTCGATGACATAAACAGCACGCAGAACAATAACAGGTTTTTTTACCGTCTATGCTAAGCCAGCTATGTGAGTTTCAATTCAAAAGTGTTTAGTGTTGGTACTCAGCAACAGATACCTTAGCCATGATGTCTGCGTAGGCCATGTAGAGATGATCCTCATCCAGTTTACTGCAAAAACAAACACATTCACCAAAGTTAGCACAATTATAGCTGTATTAAGGAAAATAATTTTGGTGCACCACTGACTGAAATGACATCTTCTCATTTAACAGTTTTTCATTATTTTGATGAATATTTACATGTTTTATATTTCAGATTCTTTAAAATAGCCGCCCTTTGCTTTGATTACTGCTTTGCACACTCTTGGCATTCTCTCTCCATGAGCTTCATGAGGTGGTCACCTGAAATGGTTTTCCAAAAGTCTTGAAGGAGTTCCCAGAGATGCTGAGCACTTGTTGGTCCTTTTGCCTTCCTCTGTGCTCCATCTCATCCCAAACCATCTCCATTGGGTTTAGGTCAGGTGACTGTGGAGGCCAGGCCTCCATCACTCTCCTTCTTGGTCAAACAGCCCTCGCACAGCCTGGAGGTGTGTTTGGGCTCATTGTACTGTTGGAAAATAAATGACGGTCCAACTAAACACAAACTGGATGAGATGGCATGTCGCTGCAGGATGCTGTGGCAGCCATGCTGGTTCAGTGTGCCTTCAATTTTGAAAAAAATCCCAGCAATGGTGTCACCACCAAAGCACTCCCACACCATCACACCTCCTCCTCCATGCTTCACAGTGGGAACCGTGCATGTGGAGACCATCCGTTCACCTTTTCTGCGTCACACAAAGACACGGTGGGTGGAATCAAAGATCTCAGATTTGGACTCATCAGACCACAGCACAGATTTCCACTGGTCTAATGTCCACTCCTTGTGTTTCTTGGCCCAAACAAATCTCTTCTGCTTGTTGCTTTTCCTTAGTCGTGGTTTCTTAGCAGCTATTTGACCATAAAGGCCTGATTCACACACTCTGAACAGTTGATGTAGAGATGTGTCTGCTACTGGAGCTCTGTGTGGCATCTATCTGGGCTCTAATCTGAGCTGCTGTTAACTTGCGATTTCTGAGCCTCGGGACTCGGATGAATGTATCCTCAGCAGCAGAGGTGACTCTTGGTCTTCCTTTCCTGGGGCGGTCCAGTTTTGTCATAGCGTTTTTTCCTGACTGCACTTGGGGACACATTCAGAGTTTTAGCAATTTCCCAGACTGACTGATGGGCTGTCATTTCTCTTTACTTACCTCATTGGTTGTTGCCATATTATAAATTAATACAGTTGTCAAACAGGGCTGTCAGCTGTGTACCAACCTGACTTCTGCACAACACACCTGATGGTCCCAACCCCATTAAGAAGGCAAGAAACTCCACAAATGAACCCTGACAGGCACACCTGTGAAATGAAACCATTTCAGGTGACTACATCACGAAGCTCCTTGAGATAGATGTGCTTGAAGCTGTTGTCCTGTGAGCTGCCTATCACACAAGCTGTTAACTCTCAGAACCTTGTCCTGTGATTCAGTCGTGTCTTTGGGTCTGCAGACCTCTTCCTGTCACAGTTTGTTTCTCAGTGCGTTTGATGGTGAAGGAAACTGTACTCACTGACACTTTGACTTTCTTTGTCAGGACAGACCTACATTTTTAAGTGTTATGATGGTCTCTCTCTCTTCCACTGTTAATGGTCTTTTTCTCACCATTTTTGTAGCAACACACTACTTACTGCAGTACAGTACTGTTCAGCTGATGCTCACAAGGGTATGGCACCAACACTGCTTTATGCAGACAGAGGGGTTGGAATTAATCCAAGTTGGAACACCTGTAGGAATTAGTAGCAGCAGCTTTCAAGGCTTGATCAACCTTCACTGCTGCAGAACAGCTTTGAATTGTTAACCCATGTTGTGTCCCTGAAAAAGGCCTTTTGGTATAATTCTGAAATGTACATTATTTTTCAGTTTTGGGTAACCTAACCTCTGGCAGCTCACCACTTACCTTTGTACCATTTCAAGCTATTCATTGGACTTTAACGACATGAACTGCAACAAATAACTGGAAAAATAGGGACTTTTAACAGGTAGTGTGTAAAATACACACCATTTTTCTGTTAGGGCTGTTCTGCTGAACAGCTGGATGAGCTGATGCAGGGGATCTATGTGTTTGTGTTTCTGCCCCTCCTCTTCCTCAGATGGCTCCTGTTCACCTGGTTTCTGAAATCAACACACATTCACAAAGTGCTAAAACTCTGCTATACACTGAAGAAATTAACACATAATTTGCCTTCAAAACAAGCAAAAATTCCAGAGTAGTCAGAAGAATTCCACTCGTTTTGTTTTTTTTAAATGAAATGAACTTACAGCGAGGTCTTCTATGAGTTTATCTTCAAAGTAGTGCTCCTCTGTCTCCATCCAGGACTTTTCATAGCCCTGCAGGAACAAGTTTACAGCCCGGTGCCTAGTATGAGAGAGATACATGGATGACTAATAACTGTTTATCTACCCATCTTCTGCTGCTTATAAAGGGCTGCACTGTAGGTGCAACATATATCCACAACCTTTCCTCACTAGCCCGAGGTGTGGCTGTAGATGAGGGTGGGAAAATAATAAAGTGCAGAATTTTAAATATTTCTTCTTCATTTTACATGTGTGTGTGTTTGAGAACATACCTTGGCAAGTTATAGAGTGGTGCCATCCTGAAGCAAGCGACGACATCTCTCTTCCTCTGTTTTGAAAGCAGTTTGTGCCACACAGCCTTCTTACTGCGCTGAGGATGCTCCACCTGAAGACACAAACTGAACCACTCAGTATACTAGATATTTAGTTGGTGTACCTTACCATCTGGAAGCCATATTATCCTGGAGAAGTATGTGGTCAGCTTTAATGAAGACCAATCAGCTAGTTTAAGAGGACCGTGGGGTACCTTAAAGCTATACTCTCTACGTTGGCACAAAAATGCGCAAAATCAACTCAAACTTGAATATATAGACCTGCTCCAGGTGGAAGAGGACATGACCAATATCCAGGATTCTCTCCACAGTCTTCTCTGGGTCAGTAGTATCCTCATAGTGGTTTGGGAGGTCTCTGTACAGAGCCATCTGCCAACGAATTGCTGGGTCCTCTGACTTTGTAAGACACACAGAGGAAATGCATGACTCTATTGGCCCATTCACAAGGTTAAGCACCTTTGTGAATATATAAATATATAGTACCAACCAACATCTACCAACTGGTTTACATCTGTCTCGACTTTAACAAAACAAAAGCCAAAACACAGAAACACCACATGTAAAGCTCATGATTCAGTAGCTTGTATAACTACCTTGCTGGCAATAACTTGAATTGGTTGTTTTTTTGTATGACTTCGTAAGTCTTTAAAATCATTGTGGCAGAATTTTGGCCCACCCTTGTTTATAACGTTGCTTCAGTTGATTTAGGTTTGAAGCCATTCATTTACGCACAGCACTCTTAAGGTCCTGCTACTTTCAGTATTTCAGTCACTCTATAACTTCAGATTCAGTTCTTTCTCCTGCTGGTGTGTTTGGGATCATTGTCCTGTTTCCTGACCCAGTGTGGGTGAAGCTTTAGCTGTCAAGTAGATGGCTTCACATATGACTCTGGAATATACAGTGTATCAAAAATAAATCATACACTTTCAAAAGGCTGTATTTTAAGCTTACACTAAATTTAAAATACATGGCTGAATATAAAGTTTTACATACAAAATGTTCAATGTTTATGAATAATCAATGAAATACGGCATCCCATAGTTCACTGTAGTCACTGCAGCCACTGCTGTTGTAATGCAATTGTTCCGGGTGAATGGCTGCAGAATGAAAGCACTTTGAAATCGAATGATTCTTTTTGATACAGCCTGTACTCTCCCGTACAGACGAGTTTAGTGATGTTAGTGGGATAGGGGCTATGTGGAGTGATAGAGTTCCTTCAATCACTTGTTGACAGATTGAATTTCCTATTCTATATCTTTCGGATAACCTATGATATCACTGTGAAGTAGCCTTATTTATCTTATGGACATAAAGGTTCATCAGTTCGTTTAGGTCCTCTTACTCTAGATTTGTGTGAAATTTAAACTGAATCTGAGTACTTGACTCTAAATTTTGCGAGTTTGCCCACCGACCATCAAAATCGAATCACTTCATCCTTGTGCCAGATTTGAAGAATTTCTCTTAAACCAGTCCTTTGACATTACTTTCACAAGAATAAGATAAACTGACAACAACCTGACACCATGGCAAAATCTAAGCCCAGAGGCATAATGTGTAAGTATACTTTAAGTAACTTGTGTCCTTTTCTTACCTTTCCTTGTAAATGTAGGTTGTTCCTGATGACCTCTCGAACTTCGTCCTCTGTGTCTTTCTGCAAAAGAATTATTAACTTCGATCAAACAACAGGTATTCTGTGACCTACAAAATCCTATCAAAGATGTCATGAGCAAAAAATATTTATTCAGTAATTAGTAATGAAAATTTTACAAAGCTAAGGCAGAGTTATTTTGCTGTTACTAAAGGTTTACCTCAGGAATACCAATACTGCAAATAATTGATTGTTATTGTCATACACCTCACCCCAACCAGTCATGGTAGATTTTTAAAAACAAATAGACATGTAAACATTATATCAAGCAAATATAGAATAGAATAGAACAGAATAGCTTTTATTGTCACTGTTACAAGAACAGTGAAAGGCAGTTTGGCATCTCTCCGTGTGTGTAGAGTACACAATAGCGAATGTATTTACACAATAACAGACAAATTTACATTTACACAAGAAAAGATATGGTTGGTGCACCAGTTATTGGTCGTGTCCAAATTCATGGGCTGCATCCTCCTGAGGACCCGGCCTGAGCGGTCTACGTGGGCCGGGTCCTCAGAAGGTCGGGTAGGCCGGAAGTAAATGGCTGGGGAAATTGGACGGTCTAGCCTTCTGGTTAGCGTCACCGCTGTCTCGGTGGAGTTGAATAAACTCGGCCGCCTGCTCCTTGCTATCTAAATTATAACAGGACGCTGGCGTAAACTGTCGACCATCTCACACTTTTGTTTAATTGGTTTTCTGTTTGACGTTTGGTCAGCTGTGAGAAAACCAAGGAGGAACCCACCCGGGGGATTAATAAAGTTTTATTTTATCGAATCTAATCCCTTTAATCTCAGCCAAACCGATTTACTGACGAACAAATAAAACACTGAAAAAAGCCAAACAATATCATTTCTAGCTTGTCTAAGTGACTTACGTTTAACCAGAGTAGCGAAAGTCCGCGGTGATCTGAAAATGACGTGCCGGGAGTTGTGCCGTTCTCGGCGGCTTCAGTGGCCCTGGAGCTCCCGGCTAGCTATCGAGCTAAAAAAAAAAAAAAAAAAAAAAAAAAAAGAAGAAGATAAATATACCAGAATTGCGCCCATTCCATTGGCCGCCCTCGTGGCTCATGGGAAAGTGACAGGCCCTATGGCGGAGATTGAAGACAGGGGCAGTGGTTCGAATCCCATGCGGACCATTTGTTGGGGATACATACCAAACAAACAATAATAGTCCCTGGCTCTGAAATTCACCTGCTACGCTTGCTTAGAAGCCTACAGGCGAGCCTATAGACGGGCTCTCTCTGCCTTTTTACCGCTGTCCCAAAATCCCTCAACTTTTACCTCAATATTGCTTCTTAGCCTTGCTACCCACCGCCAAACACGCCAGGCATTGTCGCTTTCTCAATCTCTTCTTCACGTCAATTTTGCCTTCATTAACACAAATTATACATCAAAACGTAGGTATTTTTCTTGCCTTTCACAAAATGCCACCGTCATTATCGCAGGAGTTGCCGTTTTCTCGCAAATGGCCTCCAAGCAACACAAAGTCAGAAACGTCCCCATTCAAAGTCTATGGAGACTTCAGTGAAAATGACAGCTGCAATGAGCTCTTTAGCTTTTGATTTACAACTTATCCACATTTCTTTGCGGACAATCCTGCATGTCACAAATAAATGACACAAAGCTCATCTGTGGCTGTGCACCATTCGTGGTGCGTTGGCTCCCTCTACTGGTACGCGCCTCATTCAAATGTCGCCGCACATTTAAAATTGCAGGGTGTCTTTACACTGTCATAGCTCCTAGATAGATTTCTTCAGAGACCTGAAAATCGCTGTGATTATTCACCATAGCCTGCTGATTCTTACAGTGAAAGAACAATGTCAACGTATAGCATCGTTGGTTACTTTAATTGTGTTTGTGTTTTTTTAAATCAAATCCTACAAAATATAATAAGCAACTTATGGCAGCTCTAGATAAACATGGCATTTACGATAAGTTTCAGTCCGGTTTTCGTCAGTTTCATTCCACGGAGACAGCTCTTCTTAGGGTCTCAAGTGATATCTTGATGGATAATGATGCAGGAAAATGCTCTGTTCTACTCATGTTGGACCTCACATCAGCTTTCGACACAGCTGACCATCACATCCTCATTGAAAGGCTGAAAAAATGGGTTGGTGTATCTGGAACTGCATTAGAGTGGTTCTCCTCTTATCTCCATCACCGATCCTTTTCTGTGGCAGTCTCCGATTTTAGGTCATCCTCTACCTCCCTTACTTATGGTGTCCCTCAAGGGTCAGTTTTGGGGCCTTTATTGTTTTTAATTTATCTTCTTCCCCTCCAGCATATAATGGGCTCTTTTGAGGACATTTCTTATCATTGTTATGCTGATGATATTCAGTTGTACATTTCTTTTATGCCCGAGGATTTATCTAAGCTTCAGCGTCTGAATGATTGCTTAGATTTGATCAAACGTAGGACGGCTGCAAATTTCCTCCAGCTCAACGAGGGGAAAACCAAAGTCCTCGTATGCGCCCCTGATAGATTCCTATCGCAGATAGTGAAAGCCCTTGGTCCTCCCTCACTCTATGTTAAATCCTCTGTCAGGAATTTAGGTGTCACCTTTGACTCCAGTTTCACATTGGATGGGCATGTGAAATCTCTGGTTCGGTCTTGTTTTTATCATTCAAGAAATGTGGCTAGGCTAAGCCCGAATTTATCTCGATCTGAACTGGAGATTGCTATACATGCATTTATCTCGTCACGCTTGGATTATTGCAATTCGCTGTTTATGTGTCTTAGCAAAGGTTCTCTGGATCGTCTGCAGGTTGTGCAAAACGCTGCAGCTAGGCTTTTGACAAAATCCTCCAAGTACTCACATGTGACACCGTTGTTATCTCAGTTACACTGGCTTCCTGTTAAATTTAGAGTCGATTTTAAGATCCTGGTCTTGACCTACAGAGCTGTGCATGGACTGGCACCTGCCTACATCTTTGATCTGCTACAGCCTTATGTCCCCAGCAGGTCTTTGAGGTCATCTGATCTGGGCTTACTTGCTATAAAAAAATACTAAGAGGAGGACTAAGGGTGATAGAGCTTTTGCCACTGTGGCCCCTAGACTGTGGAACTCTCTCCCCCAAGCATTAAGAACTGTGGACTCAGTAGCTGTTTTTAAAACACAACTCAAAACTCACCTTTTTAAAACTGCTTTTGGTTAATTTTTTGCCTGTTTTATTTAGTCTTTTTAAATCTTTTTATGACTTGTAATTTTATGTGCAGCACTTTGTGATTCTGTCTTGAAAGGTGCTATATAAATGAAACTTTATTTATTTATTATTTATTTATTAAAACAGGACCAATTGCGACACAAAACCTCTCGCACACTAACACAAACTCTTTATACAGATACAGAGCTTTACATGTATAAATAAGGCAGACAAAAATGCATAAAACACAAGCTATCAACAGATTGTTGGTGGACAGCATGTCACTTTATTTTGGTTTTATCTTGTTTCTTTTTGGTGTAGCCTCACTAAACAAAATGTTTATAAAAATGACCACTTTTATTATGAACACTGGCTCAAAATCCACCGTCAGTGATAAAGAGTAGACATCAGAAGCAAAGTTCTGCCGACATCATCACACCTCCCACCCTCAAGTGGAGGTGGCGGAGAGGAGGCACTTGGAGTTTCGGTCGAGAAAGTGTCCGTGTGACTGAGTCCTGTCCCAGCTCTGCTTCAAGGTCTGTCGGTCCAGCTTGTTGAGGGCCTGAGAGCAAAGACGGATATCCTGGACCAGCTCTGACAAACTGTCCAGGTCTTCACTCTCCCAGGGGCCAGAGACCTGACACCCTGCAGGTTAAGCAACAAAGAGACATTTTATTTCATATCCATAATTTCCATTTTTCCCCCTATAAATATTTGACATCCAAATGTAGCCTATTAGCTAGCATCCAGTAACGTTTTCTGCTCCATAAAAGGGAAAATTAATTCACAACTAATCGGTTTTTGTTTTTGTTTTTTTATCTTTAAACCACACTTCTATATTGTAATGTCTGTGTGTGTACTCATCAAGCAACACCTCTGTGCATACATACTAAATGTTCAAACTTAGAAATGTGTCAAAAGGAAACAGACGCACAGCAAGACACAAACTGTTGCCAAGTACAACTTTGCACAGGTGATAAAAACATCAAATATCATCAAATTGTGAATTAGTGTGAAACGGTGAATCTAAGAATAGGCTCCCAAACAGTCATATCCAGAACAAATTACTTTTAACACATCAATGAGTAAGCAGGCATAGGGATTGGACAGCCTGGTTCTATCACAAGGGCCATAATATATTTGCCACCGCTGAGTTACAGTAAAGAGTAGGGGGCGATAGGCAAGACTTACCTTTACTAGCACTGATGGTTTGGAGCACCATCTCAGCAGCGCCACGGTCGTGCAGCCGAGCCTGCTGATACAACAGCTTCTGCTTCTCCATCTCTTTTTCCTTTGTTAGAAAGGTGACACATATCATTGCAGACCATCTAAAAATGAAACTGCTAAAAACTTGAGGAGACTAGTGGAAGATTCAAGACCGATTGATCACCTACTTCAAAACTCTTCACTTCTCCATCGTCATCCTCTTCATCATGGCAACTCTGAAGGAAGGGAGAAAGGTGAAAAAAAGCATACAAACTACAGACTGATTACTTCGGATAGATATAGCCACATCAGCGACGGGAAGTTCCAAAGCACTGAGGCATCAAACTGAGTATTTTCGGTGTCACCATCTTTGTTTTTTTAAACCAGATGTTACGAATGATGGGGAGGGCCGGTATCTGCTGCTTTGTGCAAAGATGAACAAGATGAAACTTGCCAGAGTTCTACAAAATGACCTGCAGAAGGCCCATCCATCCATCTCCCCAAGCAGAGAAGCCCAGACCTCCCTCTCCCCAGCCACCTCCTCCAGCTTGTCCGGGGAAACACCAAGGCGTTCCCAGGCCAGCCGAGAGATATAATCTCTCCAGCGTGTCCTGGGTCTGCCCCGGGGCCATCTCCCGGTGGGACATGCCCGGAAAACCTCACCCAGGAGGCGCCCAGGGGACATCCTTGTCAGATGCCCGAACCACCTCAACTGGCTCCTTTCGATGTGGAGGAGCAGCGGCTCTACTCTGGGCCCCTCCCGAATGGCTGAACTTCTCAGCCTATCTCTAAGGGAGAGGCCAGCCACCCTTCAGAGGAAGCTCATTTCCGCCGCTTGTATTCACATCTCGTTCTTTCGGTCACTACCCACAGCTCGTGACTATAGGTGAGGGTAGATCGAACGGTAAATTAAGGGGCCACTGACATGAATGTCTCTGATCAACAATCAACAAACGACTTTATGATGGTGGCCTGGGGACAGAGCTTCCTCTTGTCAACCCTCTGCTGACTGCCCAGCACCGTCTGGCATTTGCCGTAGAATACCAGAATGGTCCACCACTGGTGCCCTGTGCTTTTCACAGATGATAGCAGGTTCACCCTGAGCACATGTGACAGATGTGAAAGGGTCTAGAGAAGCTGTGGAGAACATTATGCCGCCTGTAACATCGTTCAGTATGACTGGTCTGGGGGAGGCATATCCATGGACAGACGCACAAACCTCTAACAGACTAGGTAATGGCACCCTGACTCCCATTAAGTAATGGGATGAAATCCTTGGACTCACATCAGACCCTATGGTGATGCATTGGATCCTGGGTTCCTCCTGGTGCCTGACAATGCCTGGCCTCATGTGGCTCGAGTATGCATGTAGTTCCTTCGGAATGACAATGCCTGATACCACTAACTGCCCCCATGCTCGGCTGACATAGATCCAATAAAACACCTCAACTTTTCCAGAAGTTCGGTGATACCCTGGTCCGGATCTGGCAGGAGATCCCCCAGGACACCATCCGTCTTCTCATTAGGAGCATGTCTGTCAGATCTTTCTGTCTGTCAGATCCATGCACACTTTGCCTGGCAAAGTGTGCAGTGAGATTGAGTCTCACATGCTTTAATTTTTTATTCGATGTGTAGGTGTTCACCACAAACAGTTTTTTATTTTTTATTTTGGGGAACTTGGTTGATCCTAAAGCTAAACACACCATTCTTTGTGTTTATATATATGTCATGATCCAGGTCAGTGTTCAGTGGTTTTCTGTCCTGGCCTTGCGCTCTGCATCTGCCTTTTGGGGTGGAGCCCTGGTTCAACACCTACACTTCTCCACGCGTTTTCCATCTGTGGCATTCAGCAAGACAGTATTTAAAACCAGTGTTGCCATCAGTTCTTCACCAGTTCGTTTCTTTGTTCATGCCAAGTACTTGATCTCTTTTGTGCCTTTAGCAATCTCGTCAAGTCACCACCTTACTCCTTCCTCTGGACGCTGGTCTCCACAGTCAAATCCCAGCTTCATTCTGCAACTTGCTTCTCTCGACTTAAATTACTCACTGCTCTCACCTGCCTGTCCTCCTGCCTGCTGCTTCCTCTGCATTACTAGAATACAAGGCTGGAACCCAACTCACTCACTCAACACTCAGAGGGCTACCCGCCTCCAGAGCCACCTGCAAGACTCCTCGTCAGAGATTTCCCTGCCACGTATTCATGTCTCACCATAGTTTATTCTGTGATTTCAATAAAACTTGTGAAATCTTATTTCCGCTCTGTATTGTGTCTGCACTTATGTTCACTCCCACGTACTGCTCTCCCGGCCTTGACAGCATGAAGTGTCTGAAGAAATATACCCAGCAGACCCAATTCGGAGTGCAATCACTAAGCAGTGATATATTAACAGTGTCCTAAACCAACAACAACTCTACCATCCAGAAGACTAGTTACTAGTGCAGCTGCTAGTGCTACTGTTAACAGTGCAGCTGCTAACATTTGGTTAATTTGCCACAGTTTGGTGCATCTGTTTTTAATTTCTTTTCCCTCTCTTAGCTTTTCAGGCCACACTAAACTATTCTACACTGAAGGTAGGGGAGGTGCCAGTTGCAATAAGTGATTTGATTAGGCAGTACAGCGCCCTGCAAGTAATCCATCAGCCCAAAAGCATCATCCCTGGTCGATGACATAAACAGCACGCAGAACAATAACAGGTTTTTTTACCGTCTATGCTAAGCCAGCTATGTGAGTTTCAATTCAAAAGTGTTTAGTGTTGGTACTCAGCAACAGATACCTTAGCCATGATGTCTGCGTAGGCCATGTAGAGATGATCCTCATCCAGTTTACTGCAAAAACAAACACATTCACCAAAGTTAGCACAATTATAGCTGTATTAAGGAAAATAATTTTGGTGCACCACTGACTGAAATGACATCTTCTCATTTAACAGTTTTTCATTATTTTGATGAATATTTACATGTTTTATATTTCAGATTCTTTAAAATAGCCGCCCTTTGCTTTGATTACTGCTTTGCACACTCTTGGCATTCTCTCTCCATGAGCTTCATGAGGTGGTCACCTGAAATGGTTTTCCAAAAGTCTTGAAGGAGTTCCCAGAGATGCTGAGCACTTGTTGGTCCTTTTGCCTTCCTCTGTGCTCCATCTCATCCCAAACCATCTCCATTGGGTTTAGGTCAGGTGACTGTGGAGGCCAGGCCTCCATCACTCTCCTTCTTGGTCAAACAGCCCTCGCACAGCCTGGAGGTGTGTTTGGGCTCATTGTACTGTTGGAAAATAAATGACGGTCCAACTAAACACAAACTGGATGAGATGGCATGTCGCTGCAGGATGCTGTGGCAGCCATGCTGGTTCAGTGTGCCTTCAATTTTGAAAAAAATCCCAGCAATGGTGTCACCACCAAAGCACTCCCACACCATCACACCTCCTCCTCCATGCTTCACAGTGGGAACCGTGCATGTGGAGACCATCCGTTCACCTTTTCTGCGTCACACAAAGACACGGTGGGTGGAATCAAAGATCTCAGATTTGGACTCATCAGACCACAGCACAGATTTCCACTGGTCTAATGTCCACTCCTTGTGTTTCTTGGCCCAAACAAATCTCTTCTGCTTGTTGCTTTTCCTTAGTCGTGGTTTCTTAGCAGCTATTTGACCATAAAGGCCTGATTCACACACTCTGAACAGTTGATGTAGAGATGTGTCTGCTACTGGAGCTCTGTGTGGCATCTATCTGGGCTCTAATCTGAGCTGCTGTTAACTTGCGATTTCTGAGCCTCGGGACTCGGATGAATGTATCCTCAGCAGCAGAGGTGACTCTTGGTCTTCCTTTCCTGGGGCGGTCCAGTTTTGTCATAGCGTTTTTTCCTGACTGCACTTGGGGACACATTCAGAGTTTTAGCAATTTCCCAGACTGACTGATGGGCTGTCATTTCTCTTTACTTACCTCATTGGTTGTTGCCATATTATAAATTAATACAGTTGTCAAACAGGGCTGTCAGCTGTGTACCAACCTGACTTCTGCACAACACACCTGATGGTCCCAACCCCATTAAGAAGGCAAGAAACTCCACAAATGAACCCTGACAGGCACACCTGTGAAATGAAACCATTTCAGGTGACTACATCACGAAGCTCCTTGAGATAGATGTGCTTGAAGCTGTTGTCCTGTGAGCTGCCTATCACACAAGCTGTTAACTCTCAGAACCTTGTCCTGTGATTCAGTCGTGTCTTTGGGTCTGCAGACCTCTTCCTGTCACAGTTTGTTTCTCAGTGCGTTTGATGGTGAAGGAAACTGTACTCACTGACACTTTGACTTTCTTTGTCAGGACAGACCTACATTTTTAAGTGTTATGATGGTCTCTCTCTCTTCCACTGTTAATGGTCTTTTTCTCACCATTTTTGTAGCAACACACTACTTACTGCAGTACAGTACTGTTCAGCTGATGCTCACAAGGGTATGGCACCAACACTGCTTTATGCAGACAGAGGGGGTTGGAATTAATCCAAGTTGGAACACCTGTAGGAATTAGTAGCAGCAGCTTTCAAGGCTTGATCAACCTTCACTGCTGCAGAACAGCTTTGAATTGTTAACCCATGTTGTGTCCCTGAAAAAGGCCTTTTGGTATAATTCTGAAATGTACATTATTTTTCAGTTTTGGGTAACCTAACCTCTGGCAGCTCACCACTTACCTTTGTACCATTTCAAGCTATTCATTGGACTTTAACGACATGAACTGCAACAAATAACTGGAAAAATAGGGACTTTTAACAGGTAGTGTGTAAAATACACACCATTTTTCTGTTAGGGCTGTTCTGCTGAACAGCTGGATGAGCTGATGCAGGGGATCTATGTGTTTGTGTTTCTGCCCCTCCTCTTCCTCAGATGGCTCCTGTTCACCTGGTTTCTGAAATCAACACACATTCACAAAGTGCTAAAACTCTGCTATACACTGAAGAAATTAACACATAATTTGCCTTCAAAACAAGCAAAAATTCCAGAGTAGTCAGAAGAATTCCACTCGTTTTGTTTTTTTTAAATGAAATGAACTTACAGCGAGGTCTTCTATGAGTTTATCTTCAAAGTAGTGCTCCTCTGTCTCCATCCAGGACTTTTCATAGCCCTGCAGGAACAAGTTTACAGCCCGGTGCCTAGTATGAGAGAGATACATGGATGACTAATAACTGTTTATCTACCCATCTTCTGCTGCTTATAAAGGGCTGCACTGTAGGTGCAACATATATCCACAACCTTTCCTCACTAGCCCGAGGTGTGGCTGTAGATGAGGGTGGGAAAATAATAAAGTGCAGAATTTTAAATATTTCTTCTTCATTTTACATGTGTGTGTGTTTGAGAACATACCTTGGCAAGTTATAGAGTGGTGCCATCCTGAAGCAAGCGACGACATCTCTCTTCCTCTGTTTTGAAAGCAGTTTGTGCCACACAGCCTTCTTACTGCGCTGAGGATGCTCCACCTGAAGACACAAACTGAACCACTCAGTATACTAGATATTTAGTTGGTGTACCTTACCATCTGGAAGCCATATTATCCTGGAGAAGTATGTGGTCAGCTTTAATGAAGACCAATCAGCTAGTTTAAGAGGACCGTGGGGTACCTTAAAGCTATACTCTCTACGTTGGCACAAAAATGCGCAAAATCAACTCAACTTGAATATATAGACCTGCTCCAGGTGGAAGAGGACATGACCAATATCCAGGATTCTCTCCACAGTCTTCTCTGGGTCAGTAGTATCCTCATAGTGGTTTGGGAGGTCTCTGTACAGAGCCATCTGCCAACGAATTGCTGGGTCCTCTGACTTTGTAAGACACACAGAGGAAATGCATGACTCTATTGGCCCATTCACAAGGTTAAGCACCTTTGTGAATATATAAATATATAGTACCAACCAACATCTACCAACTGGTTTACATCTGTCTCGACTTTAACAAAACAAAAGCCAAAACACAGAAACACCACATGTAAAGCTCATGATTCAGTAGCTTGTATAACTACCTTGCTGGCAATAACTTGAATTGGTTGTTTTTTTGTATGACTTCGTAAGTCTTTAAAATCATTGTGGCAGAATTTTGGCCCACCCTTGTTTATAACGTTGCTTCAGTTGATTTAGGTTTGAAGCCATTCATTTACGCACAGCACTCTTAAGGTCCTGCTACTTTCAGTATTTCAGTCACTCTATAACTTCAGATTCAGTTCTTTCTCCTGCTGGTGTGTTTGGGATCATTGTCCTGTTTCCTGACCCAGTGTGGGTGAAGCTTTAGCTGTCAAGTAGATGGCTTCACATATGACTCTGGAATATACAGTGTATCAAAAATAAATCATACACTTTCAAAAGGCTGTATTTTAAGCTTACACTAAATTTAAAATACATGGCTGAATATAAAGTTTTACATACAAAATGTTCAATGTTTATGAATAATCAATGAAATACGGCATCCCATAGTTCACTGTAGTCACTGCAGCCACTGCTGTTGTAATGCAATTGTTCCGGGTGAATGGCTGCAGAATGAAAGCACTTTGAAATCGAATGATTCTTTTTGATACAGCCTGTACTCTCCCGTACAGACGAGTTTAGTGATGTTAGTGGGATAGGGGCTATGTGGAGTGATAGAGTTCCTTCAATCACTTGTTGACAGATTGAATTTCCTATTCTATATCTTTCGGATAACCTATGATATCACTGTGAAGTAGCCTTATTTATCTTATGGACATAAAGGTTCATCAGTTCGTTTAGGTCCTCTTACTCTAGATTTGTGTGAAATTTAAACTGAATCTGAGTACTTGACTCTAAATTTTGCGAGTTTGCCCACCGACCATCAAAATCGAATCACTTCATCCTTGTGCCAGATTTGAAGAATTTCTCTTAAACCAGTCCTTTGACATTACTTTCACAAGAATAAGATAAACTGACAACAACCTGACACCATGGCAAAATCTAAGCCCAGAGGCATAATGTGTAAGTATACTTTAAGTAACTTGTGTCCTTTTCTTACCTTTCCTTGTAAATGTAGGTTGTTCCTGATGACCTCTCGAACTTCGTCCTCTGTGTCTTTCTGCAAAAGAATTATTAACTTCGATCAAACAACAGGTATTCTGTGACCTACAAAATCCTATCAAAGATGTCATGAGCAAAAAATATTTATTCAGTAATTAGTAATGAAAATTTTACAAAGCTAAGGCAGAGTTATTTTGCTGTTACTAAAGGTTTACCTCAGGAATACCAATACTGCAAATAATTGATTGTTATTGTCATACACCTCACCCCAACCAGTCATGGTAGATTTTTAAAAACAAATAGACATGTAAACATTATATCAAGCAAATATAGAATAGAATAGAACAGAATAGCTTTTTATTGTCACTGTTACAAGAACAGTGAAAGGCAGTTTGGCATCTCTCCGTGTGTGTAGAGTACACAATAGCGAATGTATTTACACAATAACAGACAAATTTACATTTACACAAGAAAAGATATGGTTGGTGCACCAGTTATTGGTCGTGTCCAAATTCATGGGCTGCATCCTCCTGAGGACCCGGCCTGAGCGGTCTACGTGGGCCGGGTCCTCAGAAGGTCGGGTAGGCCGGAAGTAAATGGCTGGGGAAATTGGACGGTCTAGCCTTCTGGTTAGCGTCACCGCTGTCTCGGTGGAGTTGAATAAACTCGGCCGCCTGCTCCTTGCTATCTAAATTATAACAGGACGCTGGCGTAAACTGTCGACCATCTCACACTTTTGTTTAATTGGTTTTCTGTTTGACGTTTGGTCAGCTGTGAGAAAACCAAGGAGGAACCCACCCGGGGGATTAATAAAGTTTTATTTTATCTAATCTAATCACTTTAATCTCAGCCAAACCGATTTACTGACGAACAAATAAAACACTGAAAAAAGCCAAACAATATCATTTCTAGCTTGTCTAAGTGACTTACGTTTAACCAGAGTAGCGAAAGTCCGCGGTGATCTGAAAATGACGTGCCGGGAGTTGTGCCGTTCTCGGCGGCTTCAGTGGCCCTGGAGCTCCCGGCTAGCTATCGAGCTAAAAAAAAAAAAAAAAAAAAAAAAAAAGAAGAAGATAAATATACCAGAATTGCGCCCATTCCATTGGCCGCCCTCGTGGCTCATGGGAAAGTGACAGGCCCTATGGCGGAGATTGAAGACAGGGGGCAGTGGTTCGAATCCCATGCGGACCATTTGTTGGGGATACATACCAAACAAACAATAATAGTCCCTGGCTCTGAAATTCACCTGCTACGCTTGCTTAGAAGCCTACAGGCGAGCCTATAGACGGGCTCTCTCTGCCTTTTTACCGCTGTCCCAAAATCCCTCAACTTTTACCTCAATATTGCTTCTTAGCCTTGCTACCCACCGCCAAACACGCCAGGCATTGTCGCTTTCTCAATCTCTTCTTCACGTCTGAACAAACGCTCAATTTTGCCTTCATTAACACAAATTATACATCAAAACGTAGGTATTTTTCTTGCCTTTCACAAAATGCCACCGTCATTATCGCAGGAGTTGCCGTTTTCTCGCAAATGGCCTCCAAGCAACACAAAGTCAGAAACGTCCCCATTCAAAGTCTATGGAGACTTCAGTGAAAATGACAGCTGCAATGAGCTCTTTAGCTTTTGATTTACAACTTATCCACATTTCTTTGCGGACAATCCTGCATGTCACAAATAAATGACACAAAGCTCATCTGTGGCTGTGCACCATTCGTGGTGCGTTGGCTCCCTCTACTGGTACGCGCCTCATTCAAATGTCGCCGCACATTTAAAATTGCAGGGTGTCTTTACACTGTCATAGCTCCTAGATAGATTTCTTCAGAGACCTGAAAATCGCTGTGATTATTCACCATAGCCTGCTGATTCTTACAGTGAAAGAACAATGTCAACGTATAGCATCGTTGGTTACTTTAATTGTGTTTGTGTTTTTTTAAATCAAATCCTACAAAATATAATAAGCAACTTATGGCAGCTCTAGATAAACATGGCATTTACGATAAGTTTCAGTCCGGTTTTCGTCAGTTTCATTCCACGGAGACAGCTCTTCTTAGGGTCTCAAGTGATATCTTGATGGATAATGATGCAGGAAAATGCTCTGTTCTACTCATGTTGGACCTCACATCAGCTTTCGACACAGCTGACCATCACATCCTCATTGAAAGGCTGAAAAAATGGGTTGGTGTATCTGGAACTGCATTAGAGTGGTTCTCCTCTTATCTCCATCACCGATCCTTTTCTGTGGCAGTCTCCGATTTTAGGTCATCCTCTACCTCCCTTACTTATGGTGTCCCTCAAGGGTCAGTTTTGGGGCCTTTATTGTTTTAATTTATCTTCTTCCCCTCCAGCATATAATGGGCTCTTTTGAGGACATTTCTTATCATTGTTATGCTGATGATATTCAGTTGTACATTTCTTTTATGCCCGAGGATTTATCTAAGCTTCAGCGTCTGAATGATTGCTTAGATTTGATCAAACGTAGGACGGCTGCAAATTTCCTCCAGCTCAACGAGGGGAAAACCAAAGTCCTCGTATGCGCCCCTGATAGATTCCTATCGCAGATAGTGAAAGCCCTTGGTCCTCCCTCACTCTATGTTAAATCCTCTGTCAGGAATTTAGGTGTCACCTTTGACTCCAGTTTCACATTGGATGGGCATGTGAAATCTCTGGTTCGGTCTTGTTTTTATCATTCAAGAAATGTGGCTAGGCTAAGCCCGAATTTATCTCGATCTGAACTGGAGATTGCTATACATGCATTTATCTCGTCACGCTTGGATTATTGCAATTCGCTGTTTATGTGTCTTAGCAAAGGTTCTCTGGATCGTCTGCAGGTTGTGCAAAACGCTGCAGCTAGGCTTTTGACAAAATCCTCCAAGTACTCACATGTGACACCGTTGTTATCTCAGTTACACTGGCTTCCTGTTAAATTTAGAGTCGATTTTAAGATCCTGGTCTTGACCTACAGAGCTGTGCATGGACTGGCACCTGCCTACATCTTTGATCTGCTACAGCCTTATGTCCCCAGCAGGTCTTTGAGGTCATCTGATCTGGGCTTACTTGCTATAAAAAAATACTAAGAGGAGGACTAAGGGTGATAGAGCTTTTGCCACTGTGGCCCCTAGACTGTGGAACTCTCTCCCCCAAGCATTAAGAACTGTGGACTCAGTAGCTGTTTTTAAAACACAACTCAAAACTCACCTTTTTAAAACTGCTTTTGGTTAATTTTTTGCCTGTTTTATTTAGTCTTTTTAAATCTTTTATGACTTGTAATTTTATGTGCAGCACTTTGTGATTCTGTCTTGAAAGGTGCTATATAAATGAAACTTTATTTATTTATTATTTATTTATTAAAACAGGACCAATTGCGACACAAAACCTCTCGCACACTAACACAAACTCTTTATACAGATACAGAGCTTTACATGTATAAATAAGGCAGACAAAAATGCATAAAACACAAGCTATCAACAGATTGTTGGTGGACAGCATGTCACTTTATTTTGGTTTTATCTTGTTTCTTTTTGGTGTAGCCTCACTAAACAAAATGTTTATAAAAATGACCACTTTTATTATGAACACTGGCTCAAAATCCACCGTCAGTGATAAAGAGTAGACATCAGAAGCAAAGTTCTGCCGACATCATCACACCTCCCACCCTCAAGTGGAGGTGGCGGAGAGGAGGCACTTGGAGTTTCGGTCGAGAAAGTGTCCGTGTGACTGAGTCCTGTCCCAGCTCTGCTTCAAGGTCTGTCGGTCCAGCTTGTTGAGGGCCTGAGAGCAAAGACGGATATCCTGGACCAGCTCTGACAAACTGTCCAGGTCTTCACTCTCCCAGGGGCCAGAGACCTGACAACCTGCAGGTTAAGCAACAAAGAGACATTTTATTTCATATCCATAATTTCCATTTTTCCCCCTATAAATATTTGACATCCAAATGTAGCCTATTAGCTAGCATCCAGTAACGTTTTCTGCTCCATAAAAGGGAAAATTAATTCACAACTAATCAGTTTTTGTTTTTGTTTTTTTATCTTTAAACCACACTTCTATATTGTAATGTCTGTGTGTGTACTCATCAAGCAACACCTCTGTGCATACATACTAAATGTTCAAACTTAGAAATGTGTCAAAAGGAAACAGACGCACAGCAAGACACAAACTGTTGCCAAGTACAACTTTGCACAGGTGATAAAAACATCAAATATCATCAAATTGTGAATTAGTGTGAAACGGTGAATCTAAGAATAGGCTCCCAAACAGTCATATCCAGAACAAATTACTTTTAACACATCAATGAGTAAGCAGGCATAGGGATTGGACAGCCTGGTTCTATCACAAGGGCCATAATATATTTGCCACCGCTGAGTTACAGTAAAGAGTAGGGGCGATAGGCAAGACTTACCTTTACTAGCACTGATGGTTTGGAGCACCATCTCAGCAGCGCCACGGTCGTGCAGCCGAGCCTGCTGATACAACAGCTTCTGCTTCTCCATCTCTTTTTCCTTTGTTAGAAAGGTGACACATATCATTGCAGACCATCTAAAAATGAAACTGCTAAAAACTTGAGGAGACTAGTGGAAGATTCAAGACCGATTGATCACCTACTTCAAAACTCTTCACTTCTCCATCGTCATCCTCTTCATCATGGCAACTCTGAAGGAAGGGAGAAAGGTGAAAAAAAGCATACAAACTACAGACTGATTACTTCGGATAGATATAGCCACATCAGCGACGGGAAGTTCCAAAGCACTGAGGCATCAAACTGAGTATTTCGGTGTCACCATCTTTGTTTTTTTAAACCAGATGTTACGAATGATGGGGAGGGCCGGTATCTGCTGCTTTGTGCAAAGATGAACAAGATGAAACTTGCCAGAGTTCTACAAAATGACCTGCAGAAGGCCCATCCATCCATCTCCCCAAGCAGAGAAGCCCAGACCTCCCTCTCCCCAGCCACCTCCTCCAGCTTGTCCGGGGAAACACCAAGGCGTTCCCAGGCCAGCCGAGAGATATAATCTCTCCAGCGTGTCCTGGGTCTGCCCCGGGGCCATCTCCCGGTGGGACATGCCCGGAAAACCTCACCCAGGAGGCGCCCAGGGGACATCCTTGTCAGATGCCCGAACCACCTCAACTGGCTCCTTTCGATGTGGAGGAGCAGCGGCTCTACTCTGGGCCCCTCCCGAATGGCTGAACTTCTCAGCCTATCTCTAAGGGAGAGGCCAGCCACCCTTCAGAGGAAGCTCATTTCCGCCGCTTGTATTCACAGTCTCGTTCTTTCGGTCACTACCCACAGCTCGTGACTATAGGTGAGGGTAGATCGAACGGTAAATTAAGGGGCCACTGACATGAATGTCTCTGATCAACAATCAACAAACGACTTTATGATGGTGGCCTGGGGACAGAGCTTCCTCTTGTCAACCCTCTGCTGACTGCCCAGCACCGTCTGGCATTTGCCGTAGAATACCAGAATGGTCCACCACTGGTGCCCTGTGCTTTTCACAGATGATAGCAGGTTCACCCTGAGCACATGTGACAGATGTGAAAGGGTCTAGAGAAGCTGTGGAGAACATTATGCCGCCTGTAACATCGTTCAGTATGACTGGTCTGGGGGAGGCATATCCATGGACAGACGCACAAACCTCTAACAGACTAGGTAATGGCACCCTGACTCCCATTAAGTAATGGGATGAAATCCTTGGACTCACATCAGACCCTATGGTGATGCATTGGATCCTGGGTTCCTCCTGGTGCCTGACAATGCCTGGCCTCATGTGGCTCGAGTATGCATGTAGTTCCTTCGGAATGACAATGCCTGATACCACTAACTGCCCCCCATGCTCGGCTGACATAGATCCAATAAAACACCTCAACTTTTCCAGAAGTTCGGTGATACCCTGGTCCGGATCTGGCAGGAGATCCCCCAGGACACCATCCGTCTTCTCATTAGGAGCATGTCTGTCAGATCTTTCTGTCTGTCAGATCCATGCACACTTTGCCTGGCAAAGTGTGCAGTGAGATTGAGTCTCACATGCTTTAATTTTTTATTCGATGTGTAGGTGTTCACCACAAACAGTTTTTTATTTTTTATTTTGGGGAACTTGGTTGATCCTAAAGCTAAACACACCATTCTTTGTGTTTATATATATGTCATGATCCAGGTCAGTGTTCAGTGGTTTTCTGTCCTGGCCTTGCGCTCTGCATCTGCCTTTTGGGGTGGAGCCCTGGTTCAACACCTACACTTCTCCACGCGTTTTCCATCTGTGGCATTCAGCAAGACAGTATTTAAAACCAGTGTTGCCATCAGTTCTTCACCAGTTCGTTTCTTTGTTCATGCCAAGTACTTGATCTCTTTTGTGCCTTTAGCAATCTCGTCAAGTCACCACCTTACTCCTTCCTCTGGACGCTGGTCTCCACAGTCAAATCCCAGCTTCATTCTGCAACTTGCTTCTCTCGACTTAAATTACTCACTGCTCTCACCTGCCTGTCCTCCTGCCTGCTGCTTCCTCTGCATTACTAGAATACAAGGCTGGAACCCAACTCACTCACTCAACACTCAGAGGGCTACCCGCCTCCAGAGCCACCTGCAAGACTCCTCGTCAGAGATTTCCCTGCCACGTATTCATGTCTCACCATAGTTTATTCTGTGATTTCAATAAAACTTGTGAAATCTTATTTCCGCTCTGTATTGTGTCTGCACTTATGTTCACTCCCACGTACTGCTCTCCCGGCCTTGACAGCATGAAGTGTCTGAAGAAATATACCCAGCAGACCCAATTCGGAGTGCAATCACTAAGCAGTGATATATTAACAGTGTCCTAAACCAACAACAACTCTACCATCCAGAAGACTAGTTACTAGTGCAGCTGCTAGTGCTACTGTTAACAGTGCAGCTGCTAACATTTGGTTAATTTGCCACAGTTTGGTGCATCTGTTTTTAATTTCTTTCCCTCTCTTAGCTTTTCAGGCCACACTAAACTATTCTACACTGAAGGTAGGGGAGGTGCCAGTTGCAATAAGTGATTTGATTAGGCAGTACAGCGCCCTGCAAGTAATCCATCAGCCCAAAAGCATCATCCCTGGTCGATGACATAAACAGCACGCAGAACAATAACAGGTTTTTTACCGTCTATGCTAAGCCAGCTATGTGAGTTTCAATTCAAAAGTGTTTAGTGTTGGTACTCAGCAACAGATACCTTAGCCATGATGTCTGCGTAGGCCATGTAGAGATGATCCTCATCCAGTTTACTGCAAAAACAAACACATTCACCAAAGTTAGCACAATTATAGCTGTATTAAGGAAAATAATTTGGTGCACCACTGACTGAAATGACATCTTCTCATTTAACAGTTTTTCATTATTTTGATGAATATTTACATGTTTTATATTTCAGATTCTTTAAAATAGCCGCCCTTTGCTTTGATTACTGCTTTGCACACTCTTGGCATTCTCTCTCCATGAGCTTCATGAGGTGGTCACCTGAAATGGTTTTCCAAAAGTCTTGAAGGAGTTCCCAGAGATGCTGAGCACTTGTTGGTCCTTTTGCCTTCCCTCTGTGCTCCATCTCATCCCAAACCATCTCCATTGGGTTTAGGTCAGGTGACTGTGGAGGCCAGGCCTCCATCACTCTCCTTCTTGGTCAAACAGCCCTCGCACAGCCTGGAGGTGTGTTTGGGCTCATTGTACTGTTGGAAAATAAATGACGGTCCAACTAAACACAAACTGGATGAGATGGCATGTCGCTGCAGGATGCTGTGGCAGCCATGCTGGTTCAGTGTGCCTTCAATTTTGAAAAAATCCCAGCAATGGTGTCACCACCAAAGCACTCCCACACCATCACACCTCCTCCTCCATGCTTCACAGTGGGAACCGTGCATGTGGAGACCATCCGTTCACCTTTTCTGCGTCACACAAAGACACGGTGGGTGGAATCAAAGATCTCAGATTTGGACTCATCAGACCACAGCACAGATTTCCACTGGTCTAATGTCCACTCCTTGTGTTTCTTGGCCCAAACAAATCTCTTCTGCTTGTTGCTTTTCCTTAGTCGTGGTTTCTTAGCAGCTATTTGACCATAAAGGCCTGATTCACACACTCTGAACAGTTGATGTAGAGATGTGTCTGCTACTGGAGCTCTGTGTGGCATCTATCTGGGCTCTAATCTGAGCTGC
Organism: Oreochromis niloticus; assembly: GCF_001858045.2. Taxonomy (NCBI): domain Eukaryota; kingdom Metazoa; phylum Chordata; class Actinopteri; order Cichliformes; family Cichlidae; genus Oreochromis; species Oreochromis niloticus. The sequence continues at coordinate 3,964 of NW_020329354.1, read as the reverse complement.
TGTTAACTTGCGATTTCTGAGCCTCGGGACTCGGATGAATGTATCCTCAGCAGCAGAGGTGACTCTTGGTCTTCCTTTCCTGGGGCGGTCCAGTTTTGTCATAGCGTTTTTCCTGACTGCACTTGGGGACACATTCAGAGTTTTAGCAATTTCCCAGACTGACTGATGGGCTGTCATTTCTCTTTACTTACCTCATTGGTTGTTGCCATATTATAAATTAATACAGTTGTCAAACAGGGCTGTCAGCTGTGTACCAACCTGACTTCTGCACAACACACCTGATGGTCCCAACCCCATTAAGAAGGCAAGAAACTCCACAAATGAACCCTGACAGGCACACCTGTGAAATGAAACCATTTCAGGTGACTACATCACGAAGCTCCTTGAGATAGATGTGCTTGAAGCTGTTGTCCTGTGAGCTGCCTATCACACAAGCTGTTAACTCTCAGAACCTTGTCCTGTGATTCAGTCGTGTCTTTGGGTCTGCAGACCTCTTCCTGTCACAGTTTGTTTCTCAGTGCGTTTGATGGTGAAGGAAACTGTACTCACTGACACTTTGACTTTCTTTGTCAGGACAGACCTACATTTTTAAGTGTTATGATGGTCTCTCTCTCTTCCACTGTTAATGGTCTTTTTCTCACCATTTTTGTAGCAACACACTACTTACTGCAGTACAGTACTGTTCAGCTGATGCTCACAAGGGTATGGCACCAACACTGCTTTATGCAGACAGAGGGGGTTGGAATTAATCCAAGTTGGAACACCTGTAGGAATTAGTAGCAGCAGCTTTCAAGGCTTGATCAACCTTCACTGCTGCAGAACAGCTTTGAATTGTTAACCCATGTTGTGTCCCTGAAAAAGGCCTTTTGGTATAATTCTGAAATGTACATTATTTTTCAGTTTTGGGTAACCTAACCTCTGGCAGCTCACCACTTACCTTTGTACCATTTCAAGCTATTCATTGGACTTTAACGACATGAACTGCAACAAATAACTGGAAAAATAGGGACTTTTAACAGGTAGTGTGTAAAATACACACCATTTTTCTGTTAGGGCTGTTCTGCTGAACAGCTGGATGAGCTGATGCAGGGGATCTATGTGTTTGTGTTTCTGCCCTCCTCTTCCTCAGATGGCTCCTGTTCACCTGGTTTCTGAAATCAACACACATTCACAAAGTGCTAAAACTCTGCTATACACTGAAGAAATTAACACATAATTTGCCTTCAAAACAAGCAAAAATTCCAGAGTAGTCAGAAGAATTCCACTCGTTTTGTTTTTTTAAATGAAATGAACTTACAGCGAGGTCTTCTATGAGTTTATCTTCAAAGTAGTGCTCCTCTGTCTCCATCCAGGACTTTTCATAGCCCTGCAGGAACAAGTTTACAGCCCGGTGCCTAGTATGAGAGAGATACATGGATGACTAATAACTGTTTATCTACCCATCTTCTGCTGCTTATAAAGGGCTGCACTGTAGGTGCAACATATATCCACAACCTTTCCTCACTAGCCCGAGGTGTGGCTGTAGATGAGGGTGGGAAAATAATAAAGTGCAGAATTTTAAATATTTCTTCTTCATTTTACATGTGTGTGTGTTTGAGAACATACCTTGGCAAGTTATAGAGTGGTGCCATCCTGAAGCAAGCGACGACATCTCTCTTCCTCTGTTTTGAAAGCAGTTTGTGCCACACAGCCTTCTTACTGCGCTGAGGATGCTCCACCTGAAGACACAAACTGAACCACTCAGTATACTAGATATTTAGTTGGTGTACCTTACCATCTGGAAGCCATATTATCCTGGAGAAGTATGTGGTCAGCTTTAATGAAGACCAATCAGCTAGTTTAAGAGGACCGTGGGGTACCTTAAAGCTATACTCTCTACGTTGGCACAAAAATGCGCAAAATCAACTCAACTTGAATATATAGACCTGCTCCAGGTGGAAGAGGACATGACCAATATCCAGGATTCTCTCCACAGTCTTCTCTGGGTCAGTAGTATCCTCATAGTGGTTTGGGAGGTCTCTGTACAGAGCCATCTGCCAACGAATTGCTGGGTCCTCTGACTTTGTAAGACACACAGAGGAAATGCATGACTCTATTGGCCCATTCACAAGGTTAAGCACCTTTGTGAATATATAAATATATAGTACCAACCAACATCTACCAACTGGTTTACATCTGTCTCGACTTTAACAAAACAAAAGCCAAAACACAGAAACACCACATGTAAAGCTCATGATTCAGTAGCTTGTATAACTACCTTGCTGGCAATAACTTGAATTGGTTGTTTTTTTGTATGACTTCGTAAGTCTTTAAAATCATTGTGGCAGAATTTGGCCCACCCTTGTTTATAACGTTGCTTCAGTTGATTTAGGTTTGAAGCCATTCATTTACGCACAGCACTCTTAAGGTCCTGCTACTTTCAGTATTTCAGTCACTCTATAACTTCAGATTCAGTTCTTTCTCCTGCTGGTGTGTTTGGGATCATTGTCCTGTTTCCTGACCCAGTGTGGGTGAAGCTTTAGCTGTCAAGTAGATGGCTTCACATATGACTCTGGAATATACAGTGTATCAAAAATAAATCATACACTTCAAAGGCTGTATTTTAAGCTTACACTAAATTTAAAATACATGGCTGAATATAAAGTTTTACATACAAAATGTTCAATGTTTATGAATAATCAATGAAATACGTCATCCCATAGTTCACTGTAGTCACTGCAGCCACTGCTGTTGTAATGCAATTGTTCCGGGTGAATGGCTGCAGAATGAAAGCACTTTGAAATCGAATGATTCTTTTTGATACAGCCTGTACTCTCCGTACAGACGAGTTTAGTGATGTTAGTGGGATAGGGGCTATGTGGAGTGATAGAGTTCTTCAATCACTTGTTGACAGATTGAATTTCCTATTCTATATCTTTCGGATAACCTATGATATCACTGTGAAGTAGCCTTATTTATCTTATGGACATAAAGGTTCATCAGTTCGTTTAGGTCCTCTTACTCTAGATTTGTGTGAAATTTAAACTGAATCTGAGTACTTGACTCTAAATTTTGCGAGTTTGCCACCGACCATCAAAATCGAATCACTTCATCCTTGTGCCAGATTTGAAGAATTTCTCTTAACCAGTCCTTGACATTACTTTCACAAGAATAAGATAAACTGACAACAACCTGACACCATGGCAAAATCTAAGCCCAGAGGCATAATGTGTAAGTATACTTAAGTAACTTGTGTCCTTTTCTTACCTTTCCTTGTAAATGTAGGTTGTTCCTGATGACCTCTCGAACTTCGTCCTCTGTGTCTTTCTGCAAAAGAATTATTAACTTCGATCAAACAACAGGTATTCTGTGACCTACAAAATCCTATCAAAGATGTCATGAGCAAAAAATATTTATTCAGTAATTAGTAATGAAAATTTTACAAAGCTAAGGCAGAGTTATTTTGCTGTTACTAAAGGTTTACCTCAGGAATACCAATACTGCAAATAATTGATTGTTATTGTCATACACCTCACCCAACCAGTCATGGTAGATTTTTAAAAACAATAGACATGTAAACATTATATCAAGCAAATATAGAATAGAATAGAACAGAATAGCTTTTTTTGTCACTGTTACAAGAACAGTGAAAGGCAGTTTGGCATCTCTCCGTGTGTGTAGAGTACACAATAGCGAATGTATTTACACAATAACAGACAAATTTACATTTACACAAGAAAAGATATGGTTGGTGCACCAGTTATTGGTCGTGTCCAAATTCATGGGCTGCATCCTCCTGAGGACCCGGCCTGAGCGGTCTACGTGGGCCGGGTCCTCAGAAGGTCGGGTAGGCCGGAAGTAAATGGCTGGGGAAATTGGACGGTCTAGCCTTCTGGTTAGCGTCACCGCTGTCTCGGTGGAGTTGAATAAACTCGGCCGCCTGCTCCTTGCTATCTAAATTATAACAGGACGCTGGCGTAAACTG
>NW_020329353.1:0-20549 GCF_001858045.2 Oreochromis niloticus | reverse complement strand
GATTCAGTTCTTTCTCCTGCTGGTGTGTTTGGGATCATCTGTCCTGTTTCCTGACCAGTGTGGGTGAAGCTTTAGCTGTCAAGTAGATGGCTTCACATATGACTCTGGAATATACAGTGTATCAAAAATAAATCATACACTTTCAAAAGGCTGTATTTAAGCTTACACTAAATTAAAATACATGGCTGAATATAAAGTTTACATACAAAATGTTCAATGTTTATGAATAATCAATGAAATACGTCATCCCATAGTTCACTGTAGTCACTGCAGCCACTGCTGTTGTAATGCAATTGTTCCGGGTGAATGGCTGCAGAATGAAGCACTTTGAAATCGAATGATTCTTTTTGATACAGCCTGTACTCCCGTACAGACGAGTTTAGTGATGTTAGTGGGATAGGGGCTATGTGGAGTGATAGAGTTCCTTCAATCACTTGTTGACAGATTGAATTCCTATTCTATATCTTCGGATAACCTATGATATCACTGTGAAGTAGCCTTATTTATCTTATGGACATAAAGGTTCATCAGTTCGTTTAGGTCCTCTTACTCTAGATTTGTGTGAAATTTAAACTGAATCTGAGTACTTGACTCTAAATTTTGCGAGTTTGCCCACCGACCATCAAAATCGAATCACTTCATCCTTGTGCCAGATTTGAAGAATTTCTCTTAAACAGTCCTTTGACATTACTTTCACAAGAATAAGATAAACTGACAAAACCTGACACCATGGCAAATCTAAGCCCAGAGGCATAATGTGTAAGTATACTTTAAGTAACTTGTGTCCTTTTCTTACCTTTCCTTGTAAATGTAGGTTGTTCCTGATGACCTCTCGAACTTCGTCCTCTGTGTCTTTCTGCAAAAGAATTATTAACTTCGATCAACAACAGTATTCTGTGACCTACAAAATCCTATCAAAGATGTCATGAGCAAAAATATTTATTCAGTAATTAGTAATGAAATTTTACAAAGCTAAGGCAGAGTTATTTTGCTGTTACTAAAGGTTTACCTCAGGAATACCAATACTGCAAATAATTGATTGTTATGTCATACACCTCACCCCAACCAGTCATGGTAGATTTTTAAAAACAAATAGACATGTAACATATATCAAGCAATATAGAATAGAATAGAACAGAATAGCTTTTTATTGTCACTGTTACAGAACAGTGAAAGGCAGTTTGGCATCTCTCCGTGTGTGTAGAGTACACAATAGCGAATGTATTTACACAATAACAGACAAATTTACATTTACACAAGAAGATATGGTTGGTGCACCAGTTATTGTCGTGTCCAAATTCATGGGCTGCATTCCTCCTGAGGACCGGCTGAGCGGTCTACGTGGGCCGGGTCCTCAGAAGGTCGGGTAGGCCGAAGTAAATGGCTGGGGAAATTGGACGGTCTAGCCTTCTGGTTAGCGTCACCGCTGTCTCGGTGGAGTTGAATAAACTCGGCCGCCTGCTCTTGCTATCTAAATTATAACAGGACGCTGCGTAACTGTCGACCATCTCACATTTTGTTTAATTGGTTTTCTGTTTGACGTTTGTCAGCTGTGAGAAAACCAAGGAGGAACCCACCCGGGGATTAATAAGTTTTATTTATCTATCTATCTAATCACTTTAATCTCAGCCAACCGATTTACTGACGAACAAATAAAACACTGAAAAAGCCAAACAATATCATTTCTAGCTTGTCTAAGTGACTTACGTTTAACCAGAGTAGCGAAAGTCCGCGGTGATCTGAAAATGACGTGCCGGGAGTTGTGCCGTTCTCGGCGGCTTCAGTGGCCCTGGAGCTCCCGGCTAGCTATCGAGCTAAAAAAAAAAAAAAAAAGAAGAAGATAATAACCAGAATTGCGCCCATTCCATTGGCCGCCCTCGTGGCTCATGGGAAAGTGACAGGCCCTATGGCGGAGATTGAAGACAGGGGGCAGTGGTTCGAATCCCATGCGGACCATTTGTTGGGATACATACCAAACAAACAATAATAGTCCCTGGCTCTGAAATTCACCTGCTACGCTTGCTTAGAAGCCTCAGGCGAGCCTATAGACGGGCTCTCTCTGCCTTTTTACCGCTGTCCCAAATCCTCAACTTTTACCTCAATATTGCTTCTTAGCCTTGCTACCCACCGCCAAACACGCCAGGCATTGTCGCTTTCTCATCTCTTCTTCACGTCTGAACAAACGCTCATTTTGCCTTCATTAACACAAATTATACATCAAAACGTAGGTATTTTTCTTGCCTTTCACAAATGCCACCGTCATTATCGCAGGAGTTGCCGTTTTCTCGCAAATGGCCTCCAAGCAACACAAAGTCAGAAACGTCCCATTTAAAGTCTATGGAGACTTCAGTGAAAATGACAGCTGGAATTCTGTAACGGAGGCGTTTTCAACTCCTCATATCTCCTAGATGTATTTTTCCTTATAGACCTGGAAATCGCCTTGATTTTTTTTTCTTTTTTTAATTAAAGCCTGCTGATTGTTACAGTGAAGGAATGATGTTGACAGGCCGTGTATTTTTGGTGTTACAGAACATTTTTGTAATCCTATAATATATTATAGGGCAGGCTGAACGCGCTTTGGGAGCGGGAGACCCGGGTTGAAAACTAGCCAGTGGCAGTATCGATTATCTTTCCCTAATTCACTTTATAATTACAAATTGTCAACACTTGAACATTCCACGTGTGTTCTGATCAAAACAGTGCAAGAATGAGCTCTTTAGCTTTTGATTTACACTTATCCACATTTCTTTGCGGACAATCCTGCATGTCACAAATAAATGACACAAAGCTCATCTGTGGCTGTGCACCATTCGTGGTGCGTTGGCTCCCTCTACTGGTACGCGCCTCATTCAAATGTCGCCGCACATTTAAAATTGCAGGGTGTCTTTACACTGTCATAGCTCCTAGATAGATTTCTTCAGAGACCTGAAAATCGCTGTGATTATTCACCATAGCCTGCTGATTCTTACAGTGAAAGAACAATGTCAACGTATAGCATCGTTGGTTACTTTAATTGTGTTTGTGTTTTTTAAATCAAATCCTACAAATATAATAAGCAACTTATGGCAGCTCTAGATAAACATGGCATTTACGATAAGTTTCAGTCCGGTTTTCGTCAGTTTCATTCCACGGAGACAGCTCTTCTTAGGGTCTCAAGTGATATCTTGATGGATAATGATGCAGGAAAATGCTCTGTTCTACTCATGTTGGACCTCACATCAGCTTTCGACACAGCTGACCATCACATCCTCATTGAAAGGCTGAAAAAATGGGTTGGTGTATCTGGAACTGCATTAGAGTGGTTCTCCTCTTATCTCCATCACCGATCCTTTTCTGTGGCAGTCTCCGATTTTAGGTCATCCTCTACCTCCCTTACTTATGGTGTCCCTCAAGGGTCAGTTTTGGGGCCTTTATTGTTTTTAATTTATCTTCTTCCCCTCCAGCATATAATGGGCTCTTTTGAGGACATTTCTTATCATTGTTATGCTGATGATATTCAGTTGTACATTTCTTTTATGCCCGAGGATTTATCTAAGCTTCAGCGTCTGAATGATTGCTTAGATTTGATCAAACGTAGGACGGCTGCAAATTTCCTCCAGCTCAACGAGGGGAAAACCAAAGTCCTCGTATGCGCCCCTGATAGATTCCTATCGCAGATAGTGAAAGCCCTTGGTCCTCCCTCACTCTATGTTAAATCCTCTGTCAGGAATTTAGGTGTCACCTTTGACTCCAGTTTCACATTGGATGGGCATGTGAAATCTCTGGTTCGGTCTTGTTTTTATCATTCAAGAATGTGGCTAGGCTAAGCCCGAATTTATCTCGATCTGAACTGGAGATTGCTATACATGCATTTATCTCGTCACGCTTGGATTATTGCAATTCGCTGTTTATGTGTCTTAGCAAAGGTTCTCTGGATCGTCTGCAGGTTGTGCAAACGCTGCAGCTAGGCTTTTGACAAAATCCTCCAAGTACTCACATGTGACACCGTTGTTATCTCAGTTACACTGGCTTCCTGTTAAATTTAGAGTCGATTTTAAGATCCTGGTCTTGACCTACAGAGCTGTGCATGGACTGGCACCTGCCTACATCTTTGATCTGCTACAGCCTTATGTCCCAGCAGGTCTTTGAGGTCATCTGATCTGGGCTTACTTGCTATAAAAAAATACTAAGAGGAGGACTAAGGGTGATAGAGCTTTTGCCACTGTGGCCCCTAGACTGTGGAACTCTCTCCCCAAGCATTAAGAACTGTGGACTCAGTAGCTGTTTTTAAACACAACTCAAAACTCACCTTTTTAAAACTGCTTTTGGTTAATTTTTTGCCTGTTTTATTTAGTCTTTTTAAATCTTTTTATGACTTGTAATTTTATGTGCAGCACTTTGTGATTCTGTTTGAAAGGTGCTATATAAATGAAACTTTATTTATTTATTATTTATTTATTAAACAGGACCAATTGCGACACAAAACCTCTCGCACACTAACACAAACTCTTTATACAGATACAGAGCTTTACATGTATAAATAAGGCAGACAAAATGCATAAAACAAGCTATCACAGATTGTTGGTGGACAGCATGTCACTTTATTTTGGTTTTATCTTGTTTCTTTTTGGTGTAGCCTCACTAAACAAAATGTTTATAAAAATGACCACTTTTATTATGAACACTGGCTCAAAATCCACCGTCAGTGATAAAGAGTAGACATCAGAAGCAAAGTTCTGCCGACATCATCACACCTCCCACCCTCAAGTGGAGGTGGCGGAGAGGAGGCACTTGGAGTTTCGGTCGAGAAAGTGTCCGTGTGACTGAGTCCTGTCCCAGCTCTGCTTCAAGGTCTGTCGGTCCAGCTTGTTGAGGGCCTGAGAGCAAAGACGGATATCCTGGACCAGCTCTGACAAACTGTCCAGGTCTTCACTCTCCAGGGGCCAGAGACCTGACACCCTGCAGGTTAAGCAACAAAGAGACATTTTATTTCATATCCATAATTTCCATTTTTCCCCCTATAAATATTTGACATCCAAATGTAGCCTATTAGCTAGCATCCAGTAACGTTTTCTGCTCCATAAAAGGGAAAATTAATTCACAACTAATCGGTTTTTGTTTTTGTTTTTTTATCTTTAAACCACACTTCTATATTGTAATGTCTGTGTGTGTACTCATCAAGCAACACCTCTGTGCATACATACTAAATGTTCAAACTTAGAAATGTGTCAAAGGAAACAGACGCACAGCAAGACACAAACTGTTGCCAAGTACAACTTTGCACAGGTGATAAAACATCAAATATCATCAAATTGTGAATTAGTGTGAAACGGTGAATCTAAGAATAGGCTCCCAAACAGTCATATCCAGAACAAATTACTTTTAACACATCAATGAGTAAGCAGGCATAGGGATTGGACAGCCTGGTTCTATCACAAGGGCCATAATATATTTGCCACCGCTGAGTTACAGTAAAGAGTAGGGGGCGATAGGCAAGACTTACCTTTACTAGCACTGATGGTTTGGAGCACCATCTCAGCAGCGCCACGGTCGTGCAGCCGAGCCTGCTGATACAACAGCTTCTGCTTCTCCATCTCTTTTTCCTTTGTTAGAAAGGTGACACATATCATTGCAGACCATCTAAAAATGAAACTGCTAAAAACTTGAGGAGACTAGTGGAAGATTCAGACCGATTGATCACCTACTTCAAAACTCTTCACTTCTCCATCGTCATCCTCTTCATCATGGCAACTCTGAAGGAAGGGAGAAAGGTGAAAAAAGCATACAAACTACAGACTGATTACTTCGGATAGATATAGCCACATCAGCGACGGGAAGTTCCAAAGCACTGAGGCATCAAACTGAGTATTTTCGGTGTCACCATCTTTGTTTTTTAAACCAGATGTTACGAATGATGGGGAGGGCCGGTATCTGCTGCTTTGTGCAAAGATGAACAAGATGAAACTTGCCAGAGTTCTACAAAATGACCTGCAGAAGGCCCATCCATCCATCTCCCCAAGCAGAGAAGCCCAGACCTCCCTCTCCCCAGCCACCTCCTCCAGCTTGTCCGGGGAAACACCAAGGCGTTCCCAGGCCAGCCGAGAGATATATCTCTCCAGCGTGTCCTGGGTCTGCCCCGGGCCATCTCCCGGTGGGACATGCCCGGAAAACCTCACCCAGGAGGCGCCCAGGGGACATCCTTGTCAGATGCCCGAACCACCTCAACTGGCTCCTTTCGATGTGGAGGAGCAGCGGCTCACTCTGGGCCCCTCCCGAATGGCTGAACTTCTCAGCCTATCTCTAAGGGAGAGGCCAGCCACCCTTCAGAGGAAGCTCATTTCCGCCGCTTGTATTCACATCTCGTTCTTTCGGTCACTACCCACAGCTCGTGACTATAGGTGAGGGTAGATCGAACGGTAAATTAAGGGGCCACTGACATGAATGTCTCTGATCAACAATCAACAAACGACTTTATGATGGTGGCCTGGGGACAGAGCTTCCTCTTGTCAACCCTCTGCTGACTGCCCAGCACCGTCTGGCATTTGCCGTAGAATACCAGAATGGTCCACCACTGGTGCCCTGTGCTTTTCACAGATGATAGCAGGTTCACCCTGAGCACATGTGACAGATGTGAAAGGGTCTAGAGAAGCTGTGGAGAACATTATGCCGCCTGTAACATCGTTCAGTATGACTGGTCTGGGGGAGGCATATCCATGGACAGACGCACAAACCTCTAACAGACTAGGTAATGGCACCCTGACTCCCATTAAGTAATGGGATGAAATCCTTGGACTCACATCAGACCCTATGGTGATGCATTGGATCCTGGGTTCCTCCTGGTGCCTGACAATGCCTGGCCTCATGTGGCTCGAGTATGCATGTAGTTCCTTCGGAATGACAATGCCTGATACCACTAACTGCCCCCATGCTCGGCTGACATAGATCCAATAAAACACCTCAACTTTTCCAGAAGTTCGGTGATACCCTGGTCCGGATCTGGCAGGAGATCCCCCAGGACACCATCCGTCTTCTCATTAGGAGCATGTCTGTCAGATCTTTCTGTCTGTCAGATCCATGCACACTTTGCCTGGCAAAGTGTGCAGTGAGATTGAGTCTCACATGCTTTAATTTTTTATTCGATGTGTAGGTGTTCACCACAAACAGTTTTTTATTTTTTATTTTGGGGAACTTGGTTGATCCTAAAGCTAAACACACCATTCTTTGTGTTTATATATATGTCATGATCCAGGTCGTGTTCAGTGGTTTATCTGTCCTGGCCTTGCGCTCTGCATCTGCCTTTTGGGGTGGAGCCCTGGTTCAACACCTACACTTCTCCACGCGTTTTCCATCTGTGGCATTCAGCAAGACAGTATTTAAAACCAGTGTTGCCATCAGTTCTTCACCAGTTCGTTTCTTTGTTCATGCCAAGTACTTGATCTCTTTTGTGCCTTTAGCAATCTCGTCAAGTCACCACCTTACTCCTTCCTCTGGACGCTGGTCTCCACAGTCAAATCCCAGCTTCATTCTGCAACTTGCTTCTCTCGACTTAAATTACTCACTGCTCTCACCTGCCTGTCCTCCTGCCTGCTGCTTCCTCTGCATTACTAGAATACAAGGCTGGAACCCAACTCACTCACTCAACACTCAGAGGGCTACCCGCCTCCAGAGCCACCTGCAAGACTCCTCGTCAGAGATTTCCCTGCCACGTATTCATGTCTCACCATAGTTTATTCTGTGATTTCAATAAAACTTGTGAAATCTTATTTCCGCTCTGTATTGTGTCTGCACTTATGTTCACTCCCACGTACTGCTCTCCCGGCCTTGACAGCATGAAGTGTCTGAAGAAATATACCCAGCAGACCCAATTCGGAGTGCAATCACTAAGCAGTGATATATTAACAGTGTCCTAAACCAACAACAACTCTACCATCCAGAAGACTAGTTACTAGTGCAGCTGCTAGTGCTACTGTTAACAGTGCAGCTGCTAACATTTGGTTAATTTGCCACAGTTTGGTGCATCTGTTTTTAATTTCTTTTCCCTCTCTTAGCTTTTCAGGCCACACTAAACTATTCTACACTGAAGGTAGGGGAGGTGCCAGTTGCAATAAGTGATTTGATTAGGCAGTACAGCGCCCTGCAAGTAATCCATCAGCCCAAAAGCATCATCCCTGGTCGATGACATAAACAGCACGCAGAACAATAACAGGTTTTTTACCGTCTATGCTAAGCCAGCTATGTGAGTTTCAATTCAAAGTGTTTAGTGTTGGTACTCAGCAACAGATACCTTAGCCATGATGTCTGCGTAGGCCATGTAGAGATGATCCTCATCCAGTTTACTGCAAAAACAAACACATTCACCAAAGTTAGCACAATTATAGCTGTATTAAGGAAAATAATTTTGGTGCACCACTGACTGAAATGACATCTTCTCATTTAACAGTTTTTCATTATTTGATGAATATTTACATGTTTTATATTTCAGATTCTTTAAAATAGCCGCCCTTTGCTTTGATTACTGCTTTGCACACTCTTGGCATTCTCTCTCCATGAGCTTCATGAGGTGGTCACCTGAAATGGTTTTCCAAAAGTCTTGAAGGAGTTCCCAGAGATGCTGAGCACTTGTTGGTCCTTTTGCCTTCCCTCTGTGCTCCATCTCATCCCAAACCATCTCCATTGGGTTTAGGTCAGGTGACTGTGGAGGCCAGGCCTCCATCACTCTCCTTCTTGGTCAAACAGCCCTCGCACAGCCTGGAGGTGTGTTTGGGCTCATTGTACTGTTGGAAATAAATGACGGTCCAACTAAACACAACTGGATGAGATGGCATGTCGCTGCAGGATGCTGTGGCAGCCATGCTGGTTCAGTGTGCCTTCAATTTTGAAAAAATCCCAGCAATGGTGTCACCACCAAAGCACTCCCACACCATCACACCTCCTCCTCCATGCTTCACAGTGGGAACCGTGCATGTGGAGACCATCCGTTCACCTTTTCTGCGTCACACAAAGACACGGTGGGTGGAATCAAAGATCTCAGATTTGGACTCATCAGACCACAGCACAGATTTCCACTGGTCTAATGTCCACTCCTTGTGTTTCTTGGCCCAAACAAATCTCTTCTGCTTGTTGCTTTTCCTTAGTCGTGGTTTCTTAGCAGCTATTTGACCATAAAGGCCTGATTCACACACTCTGAACAGTTGATGTAGAGATGTGTCTGCTACTGGAGCTCTGTGTGGCATCTATCTGGGCTCTAATCTGAGCTGCTGTTAACTTGCGATTTCTGAGCCTCGGGACTCGGATGAATGTATCCTCAGCAGCAGAGGTGACTCTTGGTCTTCCTTTCCTGGGGCGGTCCAGTTTTGTCATAGCGTTTTTTCCTGACTGCACTTGGGGACACATTCAGAGTTTTAGCAATTTCCCAGACTGACTGATGGGCTGTCATTTCTCTTTACTTACCTCATTGGTTGTTGCCATATTATAAATTAATACAGTTGTCAAACAGGGCTGTCAGCTGTGTACCAACCTGACTTCTGCACAACACACCTGATGGTCCCAACCCCATTAAGAAGGCAAGAAACTCCACAAATGAACCCTGACAGGCACACCTGTGAAATGAAACCATTTCAGGTGACTACATCACGAAGCTCCTTGAGATAGATGTGCTTGAAGCTGTTGTCCTGTGAGCTGCCTATCACACAAGCTGTTAACTCTCAGAACCTTGTCCTGTGATTCAGTCGTGTCTTTGGGTCTGCAGACCTCTTCCTGTCACAGTTTGTTTCTCAGTGCGTTTGATGGTGAAGGAAACTGTACTCACTGACACTTTGACTTTCTTTGTCAGGACAGACCTACATTTTTAAGTGTTATGATGGTCTCTCTCTCTTCCACTGTTAATGGTCTTTTTCTCACCATTTTTGTAGCAACACACTACTTACTGCAGTACAGTACTGTTCAGCTGATGCTCACAAGGGTATGGCACCAACACTGCTTTATGCAGACAGAGGGGTTGGAATTAATCCAAGTTGGAACACCTGTAGGAATTAGTAGCAGCAGCTTTCAAGGCTTGATCAACCTTCACTGCTGCAGAACAGCTTTGAATTGTTAACCCATGTTGTGTCCCTGAAAAAGGCCTTTTGGTATAATTCTGAAATGTACATTATTTTTCAGTTTTGGGTAACCTAACCTCTGGCAGCTCACCACTTACCTTTGTACCATTTCAAGCTATTCATTGGACTTTAACGACATGAACTGCAACAAATAACTGGAAAAATAGGGACTTTTAACAGGTAGTGTGTAAAATACACACCATTTTTCTGTTAGGGCTGTTCTGCTGAACAGCTGGATGAGCTGATGCAGGGGATCTATGTGTTTGTGTTTCTGCCCTCCTCTTCCTCAGATGGCTCCTGTTCACCTGGTTTCTGAAATCAACACACATTCACAAAGTGCTAAAACTCTGCTATACACTGAAGAAATTAACACATAATTTGCCTTCAAAACAAGCAAAAATTCCAGAGTAGTCAGAAGAATTCCACTCGTTTTGTTTTTTTTAAATGAAATGAACTTACAGCGAGGTCTTCTATGAGTTTATCTTCAAAGTAGTGCTCCTCTGTCTCCATCCAGGACTTTTCATAGCCCTGCAGGAACAAGTTTACAGCCCGGTGCCTAGTATGAGAGAGATACATGGATGACTAATAACTGTTTATCTACCCATCTTCTGCTGCTTATAAAGGGCTGCACTGTAGGTGCAACATATATCCACAACCTTTCCTCACTAGCCCGAGGTGTGGCTGTAGATGAGGGTGGGAAAATAATAAAGTGCAGAATTTTAAATATTTCTTCTTCATTTTACATGTGTGTGTGTTTGAGAACATACCTTGGCAAGTTATAGAGTGGTGCCATCCTGAAGCAAGCGACGACATCTCTCTTCCTCTGTTTTGAAAGCAGTTTGTGCCACACAGCCTTCTTACTGCGCTGAGGATGCTCCACCTGAAGACACAAACTGAACCACTCAGTATACTAGATATTTAGTTGGTGTACCTTACCATCTGGAAGCCATATTATCCTGGAGAAGTATGTGGTCAGCTTTAATGAAGACCAATCAGCTAGTTTAAGAGGACCGTGGGGTACCTTAAAGCTATACTCTCTACGTTGGCACAAAAATGCGCAAAATCAACTCAAACTTGAATATATAGACCTGCTCCAGGTGGAAGAGGACATGACCAATATCCAGGATTCTCTCCACAGTCTTCTCTGGGTCAGTAGTATCCTCATAGTGGTTTGGGAGGTCTCTGTACAGAGCCATCTGCCAACGAATTGCTGGGTCCTCTGACTTTGTAAGACACACAGAGGAAATGCATGACTCTATTGGCCCATTCACAAGGTTAAGCACCTTTGTGAATATATAAATATATAGTACCAACCAACATCTACCAACTGGTTTACATCTGTCTCGACTTTAACAAAACAAAAGCCAAAACACAGAAACACCACATGTAAAGCTCATGATTCAGTAGCTTGTATAACTACCTTGCTGGCAATAACTTGAATTGGTTGTTTTTTTGTATGACTTCGTAAGTCTTTAAAATCATTGTGGCAGAATTTTGGCCCACCCTTGTTTATAACGTTGCTTCAGTTGATTTAGGTTTGAAGCCATTCATTTACGCACAGCACTCTTAAGGTCCTGCTACTTTCAGTATTTCAGTCACTCTATAACTTCAGATTCAGTTCTTTCTCCTGCTGGTGTGTTTGGGATCATTGTCCTGTTTCCTGACCCAGTGTGGGTGAAGCTTTAGCTGTCAAGTAGATGGCTTCACATATGACTCTGGAATATACAGTGTATCAAAAATAAATCATACACTTTCAAAAGGCTGTATTTTAAGCTTACACTAAATTTAAAATACATGGCTGAATATAAAGTTTTACATACAAAATGTTCAATGTTTATGAATAATCAATGAAATACGTCATCCCATAGTTCACTGTAGTCACTGCAGCCACTGCTGTTGTAATGCAATTGTTCCGGGTGAATGGCTGCAGAATGAAAGCACTTTGAAATCGAATGATTCTTTTTGATACAGCCTGTACTCTCCCGTACAGACGAGTTTAGTGATGTTAGTGGGATAGGGGCTATGTGGAGTGATAGAGTTCCTTCAATCACTTGTTGACAGATTGAATTTCCTATTCTATATCTTTCGGATAACCTATGATATCACTGTGAAGTAGCCTTATTTATCTTATGGACATAAAGGTTCATCAGTTCGTTTAGGTCCTCTTACTCTAGATTTGTGTGAAATTTAAACTGAATCTGAGTACTTGACTCTAAATTTTGCGAGTTTGCCCACCGACCATCAAAATCGAATCACTTCATCCTTGTGCCAGATTTGAAGAATTTCTCTTAAACCAGTCCTTTGACATTACTTTCACAAGAATAAGATAAACTGACAACAACCTGACACCATGGCAAAATCTAAGCCCAGAGGCATAATGTGTAAGTATACTTTAAGTAACTTGTGTCCTTTTCTTACCTTTCCTTGTAAATGTAGGTTGTTCCTGATGACCTCTCGAACTTCGTCCTCTGTGTCTTTCTGCAAAAGAATTATTAACTTCGATCAAACAACAGGTATTCTGTGACCTACAAAATCCTATCAAAGATGTCATGAGCAAAAAATATTTATTCAGTAATTAGTAATGAAAATTTTACAAAGCTAAGGCAGAGTTATTTTGCTGTTACTAAAGGTTTACCTCAGGAATACCAATACTGCAAATAATTGATTGTTATTGTCATACACCTCACCCCAACCAGTCATGGTAGATTTTTAAAAACAAATAGACATGTAAACATTATATCAAGCAAATATAGAATAGAATAGAACAGAATAGCTTTTTATTGTCACTGTTACAAGAACAGTGAAAGGCAGTTTGGCATCTCTCCGTGTGTGTAGAGTACACAATAGCGAATGTATTTACACAATAACAGACAAATTTACATTTACACAAGAAAAGATATGGTTGGTGCACCAGTTATTGGTCGTGTCCAAATTCATGGGCTGCATCCTCCTGAGGACCCGGCCTGAGCGGTCTACGTGGGCCGGGTCCTCAGAAGGTCGGGTAGGCCGGAAGTAAATGGCTGGGGAAATTGGACGGTCTAGCCTTCTGGTTAGCGTCACCGCTGTCTCGGTGGAGTTGAATAAACTCGGCCGCCTGCTCCTTGCTATCTAAATTATAACAGGACGCTGGCGTAAACTGTCGACCATCTCACACTTTTGTTTAATTGGTTTTCTGTTTGACGTTTAGTCAGCTGTGAGAAAACCAAGGAGGAACCCACCCGGGGGATTAATAAAGTTTTATTTTATCTAATCTAATCTAATCACTTTAATCTCAGCCAAACCGATTTACTGACGAACAAATAAAACACTGAAAAAAGCCAAACAATATCATTTCTAGCTTGTCTAAGTGACTTACGTTTAACCAGAGTAGCGAAAGTCCGCGGTGATCTGAAAATGACGTGCCGGGAGTTGTGCCGTTCTCGGCGGCTTCAGTGGCCCTGGAGCTCCCGGCTAGCTATCGAGCTAAAAAAAAAAAAAAAAAAAAAAAAGAAGAAGATAAATATACCAGAATTGCGCCCATTCCATTGGCCGCCCTCGTGGCTCATGGGAAAGTGACAGGCCCTATGGCGGAGATTGAAGACAGGGGGCAGTGGTTCGAATCCCATGCGGACCATTTGTTGGGGATACATACCAAACAAACAATAATAGTCCCTGGCTCTGAAATTCACCTGCTACGCTTGCTTAGAAGCCTACAGGCGAGCCTATAGACGGGCTCTCTCTGCCTTTTTACCGCTGTCCCAAAATCCCTCAACTTTTACCTCAATATTGCTTCTTAGCCTTGCTACCCACCGCCAAACACGCCAGGCATTGTCGCTTTCTCAATCTCTTCTTCACGTCTGAACAAACGCTCAATTTTGCCTTCATTAACACAAATTATACATCAAAACGTAGGTATTTTCTTGCCTTTCACAAAATGCCACCGTCATTATCGCAGGAGTTGCCGTTTTCTCGCAAATGGCCTCCAAGCAACACAAAGTCAGAAACGTCCCCATTTAAAGTCTATGGAGACTTCAGTGAAAATGACAGCTGGAATTCTGTAACGGAGGCGTTTTCAACTCCTCATATCTCCTAGATGTATTTTTCCTTATAGACCTGGAAATCGCCTTGATTTTTTTTTCTTTTTTTAATTAAAGCCTGCTGATTGTTACAGTGAAGGAATGATGTTGACAGGCCGTGTATTTTTGGTGTTACAGAACATTTTTGTAATCCTATAATATATTATAGGGCAGGCTGAACGCGCTTTGGGAGCGGGAGACCCGGGTTGAAAACTAGCCAGTGGCAGTATCGATTATCTTTCCCTAATTCACTTTATAATTACAAATTGTCAACACTTGAACATTCCCACGTGTGTTCTGATCAAAACAGTGCAAGAATGAGCTCTTTAGCTTTTGATTTACAACTTATCCACATTTCTTTGCGGACAATCCTGCATGTCACAAATAAATGACACAAAGCTCATCTGTGGCTGTGCACCATTCGTGGTGCGTTGGCTCCCTCTACTGGTACGCGCCTCATTCAAATGTCGCCGCACATTTAAAATTGCAGGGTGTCTTTACACTGTCATAGCTCCTAGATAGATTTCTTCAGAGACCTGAAAATCGCTGTGATTATTCACCATAGCCTGCTGATTCTTACAGTGAAAGAACAATGTCAACGTATAGCATCGTTGGTTACTTTAATTGTGTTTGTGTTTTTTTAAATCAAATCCTACAAAATATAATAAGCAACTTATGGCAGCTCTAGATAAACATGGCATTTACGATAAGTTTCAGTCCGGTTTTCGTCAGTTTCATTCCACGGAGACAGCTCTTCTTAGGGTCTCAAGTGATATCTTGATGGATAATGATGCAGGAAAATGCTCTGTTCTACTCATGTTGGACCTCACATCAGCTTTCGACACAGCTGACCATCACATCCTCATTGAAAGGCTGAAAAAATGGGTTGGTGTATCTGGAACTGCATTAGAGTGGTTCTCCTCTTATCTCCATCACCGATCCTTTTCTGTGGCAGTCTCCGATTTTAGGTCATCCTCTACCTCCCTTACTTATGGTGTCCCTCAAGGGTCAGTTTTGGGGCCTTTATTGTTTTTAATTTATCTTCTTCCCCTCCAGCATATAATGGGCTCTTTTGAGGACATTTCTTATCATTGTTATGCTGATGATATTCAGTTGTACATTTCTTTTATGCCCGAGGATTTATCTAAGCTTCAGCGTCTGAATGATTGCTTAGATTTGATCAAACGTAGGACGGCTGCAAATTTCCTCCAGCTCAACGAGGGGAAAACCAAAGTCCTCGTATGCGCCCCTGATAGATTCCTATCGCAGATAGTGAAAGCCCTTGGTCCTCCCTCACTCTATGTTAAATCCTCTGTCAGGAATTTAGGTGTCACCTTTGACTCCAGTTTCACATTGGATGGGCATGTGAAATCTCTGGTTCGGTCTTGTTTTTATCATTCAAGAAATGTGGCTAGGCTAAGCCCGAATTTATCTCGATCTGAACTGGAGATTGCTATACATGCATTTATCTCGTCACGCTTGGATTATTGCAATTCGCTGTTTATGTGTCTTAGCAAAGGTTCTCTGGATCGTCTGCAGGTTGTGCAAAACGCTGCAGCTAGGCTTTTGACAAAATCCTCCAAGTACTCACATGTGACACCGTTGTTATCTCAGTTACACTGGCTTCCTGTTAAATTTAGAGTCGATTTTAAGATCCTGGTCTTGACCTACAGAGCTGTGCATGGACTGGCACCTGCCTACATCTTTGATCTGCTACAGCCTTATGTCCCCAGCAGGTCTTGAGGTCATCTGATCTGGGCTTACTTGCTATAAAAAAAATACTAAGAGGAGGACTAAGGGTGATAGAGCTTTTGCCACTGTGGCCCCTAGACTGTGGAACTCTCTCCCCCAAGCATTAAGAACTGTGGACTCAGTAGCTGTTTTTAAAACACAACTCAAAACTCACCTTTTTAAAACTGCTTTTGGTTAATTTTTTGCCTGTTTTATTTAGTCTTTTTAAATCTTTTTATGACTTGTAATTTATGTGCAGCACTTTGTGATTCTGTCTTGAAAGGTGCTATATAAATGAAACTTTATTTATTTATTATTTATTTATTAAAACAGGACCAATTGCGACACAAAACCTCTCGCACACTAACACAAACTCTTTATACAGATACAGAGCTTTACATGTATAAATAAGGCAGACAAAAATGCATAAAACACAAGCTATCAACAGATTGTTGGTGGACAGCATGTCACTTTATTTTGGTTTTATCTTGTTTCTTTTTGGTGTAGCCTCACTAAACAAAATGTTTATAAAAATGACCACTTTTATTATGAACACTGGCTCAAAATCCACCGTCAGTGATAAAGAGTAGACATCAGAAGCAAAGTTCTGCCGACATCATCACACCTCCACCCTCAAGTGGAGGTGGCGGAGAGGAGGCACTTGGAGTTTCGGTCGAGAAAGTGTCCGTGTGACTGAGTCCTGTCCCAGCTCTGCTTCAAGGTCTGTCGGTCCAGCTTGTTGAGGGCCTGAGAGCAAAGACGGATATCCTGGACCAGCTCTGACAAACTGTCCAGGTCTTCACTCTCCCAGGGGCCAGAGACCTGACACCCTGCAGGTTAAGCAACAAAGAGACATTTTATTCATATCCATAATTTCCATTTTTCCCCCTATAAATATTTGACATCCAAATGTAGCCTATTAGCTAGCATCCAGTAACGTTTTCTGCTCCATAAAAGGGAAAATTAATTCACAACTAATCGGTTTTTGTTTTTGTTTTTTATCTTTAAACCACACTTCTATATTGTAATGTCTGTGTGTGTACTCATCAAGCAACACCTCTGTGCATACATACTAAATGTTCAAACTTAGAAATGTGTCAAAAGGAAACAGACGCACAGCAAGACACAAACTGTTGCCAAGTACAACTTTGCACAGGTGATAAAAACATCAAATATCATCAAATTGTGAATTAGTGTGAAACGGTGAATCTAAGAATAGGCTCCCAAACAGTCATATCCAGAACAAATTACTTTTAACACATCAATGAGTAAGCAGGCATAGGGATTGGACAGCCTGGTTCTATCACAAGGGCCATAATATATTTGCCACCGCTGAGTTACAGTAAAGAGTAGGGGGCGATAGGCAAGACTTACCTTTACTAGCACTGATGGTTTGGAGCACCATCTCAGCAGCGCCACGGTCGTGCAGCCGAGCCTGCTGATACAACAGCTTCTGCTTCTCCATCTCTTTTCCTTTGTTAGAAAGGTGACACATATCATTGCAGACCATCTAAAATGAAACTGCTAAAAACTTGAGGAGACTAGTGGAAGATTCAAGACCGATTGATCACCTACTTCAAAACTCTTCACTTCTCCATCGTCATCCTCTTCATCATGGCAACTCTGAAGGAAGGGAGAAAGGTGAAAAAAGCATACAAACTACAGACTGATTACTTCGGATAGATATAGCCACATCAGCGACGGGAAGTTCCAAAGCACTGAGGCATCAAACTGAGTATTTTCGGTGTCACCATCTTTGTTTTTTTAAACCAGATGTTACGAATGATGGGGAGGGCCGGTATCTGCTGCTTTGTGCAAAGATGAACAAGATGAAACTTGCCAGAGTTCTACAAAATGACCTGCAGAAGGCCCATCCATCCATCTCCCCAAGCAGAGAAGCCCAGACCTCCCTCTCCCCAGCCACCTCCTCCAGCTTGTCCGGGGAAACACCAAGGCGTTCCCAGGCCAGCCGAGAGATATAATCTCTCCAGCGTGTCCTGGGTCTGCCCCGGGGCCATCTCCCGGTGGGACATGCCCGGAAAACCTCACCCAGGAGGCGCCCAGGGACATCCTTGTCAGATGCCCGAACCACCTCAACTGGCTCCTTTCGATGTGGAGGAGCAGCGGCTCTACTCTGGGCCCCTCCCGAATGGCTGAACTTCTCAGCCTATCTCTAAGGGAGAGGCCAGCCACCCTTCAGAGGAAGCTCATTTCCGCCGCTTGTATTCACATCTCGTTCTTTCGGTCACTACCCACAGCTCGTGACTATAGGTGAGGGTAGATCGAACGGTAAATTAAGGGGCCACTGACATGAATGTCTCTGATCAACAATCAACAAACGACTTTATGATGGTGGCCTGGGGACAGAGCTTCCTCTTGTCAACCCTCTGCTGACTGCCCAGCACCGTCTGGCATTTGCCGTAGAATACCAGAATGGTCCACCACTGGTGCCCTGTGCTTTTCACAGATGATAGCAGGTTCACCCTGAGCACATGTGACAGATGTGAAAGGGTCTAGAGAAGCTGTGGAGAACATTATGCCGCCTGTAACATCGTTCAGTATGACTGGTCTGGGGAGGCATATCCATGGACAGACGCACAAACCTCTAACAGACTAGGTAATGGCACCCTGACTCCCATTAAGTAATGGGATGAAATCCTTGGACTCACATCAGACCCTATGGTGATGCATTGGATCCTGGGTTCCTCCTGGTGCCTGACAATGCCTGGCCTCATGTGGCTCGAGTATGCATGTAGTTCCTTCGGAATGACAATGCCTGATACCACTAACTGCCCCCCATGCTCGGCTGACATAGATCCAATAAAACACCTCAACTTTTCCAGAAGTTCGGTGATACCCTGGTCCGGATCTGGCAGGAGATCCCCAGGACACCATCCGTCTTCTCATTAGGAGCATGTCTGTCAGATCTTTCTGTCTGTCAGATCCATGCACACTTTGCCTGGCAAAGTGTGCAGTGAGATTGAGTCTCACATGCTTTAATTTTTTATTCGATGTGTAGGTGTTCACCACAAACAGTTTTTTATTTTTTATTTTGGGGAACTTGGTTGATCCTAAAGCTAAACACACCATTCTTTGTGTTTATATATATGTCATGATCCAGGTCAGTGTTCAGTGGTTTTCTGTCCTGGCCTTGCGCTCTGCATCTGCCTTTTGGGGTGGAGCCCTGGTTCAACACCTACACTTCTCCACGCGTTTTCCATCTGTGGCATTCAGCAAGACAGTATTTAAAACCAGTGTTGCCATCAGTTCTTCACCAGTTCGTTTCTTTGTTCATGCCAAGTACTTGATCTCTTTTGTGCCTTTAGCAATCTCGTCAAGTCACCACCTTACTCCTTCCTCTGGACGCTGGTCTCCACAGTCAAATCCCAGCTTCATTCTGCAACTTGCTTCTCTCGACTTAAATTACTCACTGCTCTCACCTGCCTGTCCTCCTGCCTGCTGCTTCCTCTGCATTACTAGAATACAAGGCTGGAACCCAACTCACTCACTCAACACTCAGAGGGCTACCCGCCTCCAGAGCCACCTGCAAGACTCCTCGTCAGAGATTTCCCTGCCACGTATTCATGTCTCACCATAGTTTATTCTGTGATTTCAATAAAACTTGTGAAATCTTATTTCCGCTCTGTATTGTGTCTGCACTTATGTTCACTCCCACGTACTGCTCTCCCGGCCTTGACAGCATGAAGTGTCTGAAGAAATATACCCAGCAGACCCAATTCGGAGTGCAATCACTAAGCAGTGATATATTAACAGTGTCCTAAACCAACAACAACTCTACCATCCAGAAGACTAGTTACTAGTGCAGCTGCTAGTGCTACTGTTAACAGTGCAGCTGCTAACATTTGGTTAATTTGCCACAGTTTGGTGCATCTGTTTTTAATTTCTTTCCCTCTCTTAGCTTTTCAGGCCACACTAAACTATTCTACACTGAAGGTAGGGGAGGTGCCAGTTGCAATAAGTGATTTGATTAGGCAGTACAGCGCCCTGCAAGTAATCCATCAGCCAAAAGCATCATCCCTGGTCGATGACATAAACAGCACGCAGAACAATAACAGTTTTTTACCGTCTATGCTAAGCCAGCTATGTGAGTTTCAATTCAAAAGTGTTTAGTGTTGGTACTCAGCAACAATACCTTAGCCATGATGTCTGCGTAGGCCATGTAGGATGATCCTCATCCAGTTTACTGCAAAAACAAACACATTCACCAAAGTTAGCACAATTATAGCTGTATTAAGGAAAATAATTTTGGTGCACCACTGACTGAAATGACATCTTCTCATTTAACAGTTTTTCATTATTTTGATGAATATTTACATGTTTTATATTTCAGATTCTTTAAAATAGCCGCCCTTTGCTTTGATTACTGCTTTGCACACTCTTGGCATTCTCTCTCCATGAGCTTCATGAGGTGGTCACCTGAAATGGTTTTCCAAAAGTCTTGAAGGAGTTCCCAGAGATGCTGAGCACTTGTTGTCTTTGCTTCCCTCTGTGCTCCATCTCATCCCAAACCATCTCCATTGGGTTTAGGTCAGGTGACTGTGGAGGCCAGGCCTCCATCACTCTTCCTTCTTGGTCAAACAGCCTCGCACAGCCTGGAGGTGTGTTTGGGCTCATTGTACTGTTGGAAAATAAATGACGGTCCAACTAAACAACAAACTGGATGAGA
>NW_020329352.1:0-34992 GCF_001858045.2 Oreochromis niloticus | reverse complement strand
TGGTGCACCAGTTATTGTCGTGTCCAAATTCATGGGCTGCATCCTCCTGAGGACCCGGCCTGAGCGGTCTACGTGGGCCGGGTCTCAGAAGGTCGGGTAGGCCGAAGTAAATGGCTGGGGAAATTGACGGTCTAGCCTTCTGGTTAGCGTCACCGCTGTCGCGTGGAGTTGAATAAACTCGGCCGCCTGCTCCTTTGCTATCTAAATTATAACAGGACGCTGGCGTAAACTGTCGACCATCTCACACTTTGTTTAATTGGTTTTCTGTTTGACGTTAGTCAGCTGTGAGAAAACCAGGAGGAACCCACCCGGGTGGATTAATAAAGTTTTATTTTATCTAATCTAATCTAATCACTTTAATCTCAGCCAAACCGATTTACTGACGAAAAATAAAACACTGAAAAAGCCAACAATATCATTTCTAGCTTGTCTAAGTGACTTACGTTTAACCAGAGTAGCGAAAGTCCGCGGTGATCTGAAAATGAGTGCCGGGAGTTGTGCCGTTCTCGGCGGCTTCAGTGGCCCTGGAGCTCCCGGCTAGCTATCGAGCTAAAAAAAAAAAAAAAAAAAAAAGAGAAGAAAATATACAGAATTGCCCATTCCATTGCCGCTCGTGGCTCATGGGAAAGTGACAGGCCCTATGGCGGAGATTGAAGACAGGGGCAGTGGTTCGAATCCCATGCGGACCATTTTTGGGGATACTACCAAACAAACAATAGTCCCTGGCTCTGAAATTCACCTGCTACGCTTGCTTAGAAGCCTACAGGCGAGCCTATAGACGGGCTCTCTCTGCCTTTTACCGCTGTCCAAATCCCTCAACTTTTACCTCAATATTGCTTTTAGCCTTGCTACCCACCGCCAAACACCAGGCATTGTCGCTTTCTCAATCTTTCTTCACGTCTGAACAACGCTCAATTTTGCCTTCATTAACACAAATTATACATCAAAACGTAGGTATTTTTCTTGCCTTTCACAAAATGCACCGTCATTATCGCAGGATTGCCGTTTTCTCGCAAATGGCCTCCAAGCAACACAAGTCAGAAACGTCCCCATTTAAAGTCTATGGAGACTTCAGTGAAATGACAGCTGGAATCTGTAACGGAGGCGTTTTCAACTCCTCATATCTCCTAGATGTATTTTTCCTTATAGACCTGGAAATCGCCTTGATTTTTTTTTCTTTTTTAATTAAAGCCTGCTGATTGTTACAGTGAAGGAATGATGTTGACAGGCCGTGTATTTTTGGTGTTACAGAACATTTTTGTAATCCTAAATAATTAGGGCAGGCTGAACGCGCTTTGGGAGGGAGACCCGGGTTGAAAACTAGCCAGTGGCAGTATCGATTATCTTTCCCTAATTCACTTTATAATACAAATTGTCAACACTTGAACATTCCCACGTGTGTTCTGATCAAAACAGTGCAAGAATGAGCTCTTTAGCTTGATTTACAACTTATCCACATTTCTTTGCGGACAATCCTGCATGTCACAAATAAATGACACAAAGCTCATCTGTGGCTGTGCACCATTCGGGTGCGTTGGCTCCCTCTACTGGTACGCGCCTCATTCAAAGTCGCCGCACATTTAAAATTGCAGGTGTCTTACACTGTCAAGCTCCAGATAGATTCTTCAGAGACCTGAAAATCGCTGTGATTATCACCATAGCCTGCTGATCTTACAGTGAAAGAACAATGTCAACGTATAGCATCGTTGGTTACTTTAATTGTGTTTGTGTTTTTTTAAATCAAATCCTACAAAATATAATAAGCAACTTATGGCAGCTCTAGATAAACATGGCATTTACGATAAGTTTCAGTCCGGTTTCGTCAGTTTCATTCCACGGAACAGCTCTTCTTAGGGTCTCAAGTGATATCTGATGGATAATGATGCAGAAATGCTCTGTTCTACTCATGTTGGACCTCACATCAGCTTTCGACACAGCTGACCATCACATCCTCATTGAAAGGCTGAAAATGGGTTGTGTATCTGGAACTGCATTAGAGTGGTTCCTCTTATCTCCATCACCGATCCTTTCTGTGGCAGTCTCCGATTTAGGTCATCCTCTACTCCTTACTTATGGTTCCCTCAAGGGTCAGTTTTGGGCCTTTATGTTTTAATTATCTTCTCCCCTCCAGCTATAATGGGCTCTTTTGAGGACATTTCTTATCATTGTTATGCTGATGATTTCAGTTGTACATTTCTTTTATGCCCGAGATTTATCTAAGCTTCAGCGTCTGAATGATTGCTTAGATTGATCAAACGTAGGACGGCTGCAAATTCCTCCAGCTCAACGAGGGAAAACCAAAGTCCTCGTATGCGCCCCTGAAGATTCCTATGCAGATAGTGAAAGCCTGTCCTCCCTCACTCTAGTTAAATCCTCTTCAGGAATTTAGGTGTCACCTTTGACTCCAGTTTCACATTGGATGGGCATGTGAAATCTCTGGTTCGGTCTTGTTTTATCATTCAAGAAATGTGCTAGGCTAGCCCGAATTTATCTCGATCTGAACTGGAGATTGCTATACATGCATTTATCTCGTCACGCTGGATTATTGCAATTCGCTGTTTATGTGTCTTAGCAAAGGTTCTCTGGTCGTCTGCAGGTTGTGCAAACGCTGCAGCTAGGCTTTTGACAAATCCTCCAAGTACTCACATGTGACACCGTGTTATCTCATTACACTGGTTCCTGTTAAATTTAGAGTCGATTTTAAGATCCTGGTCTGACCTACAGAGCTGTGCATGGACTGGCACTGCCTACATCTTGATCTGCTACAGCCTATGTCCCAGCAGGTCTTTGAGGTCATCTGATCTGGCTACTGCTATAAAAAAATACTAAGAGGAGGACTAAGGTGATAGAGCTTTGCCACTGTGGCCCCTAGACTGTGGAACTCTCCCCCCAAGCATTAAGAACTGTGGACTCAGTAGCTGTTTTTAAAACACAACTCAAAACTCACCTTTTAAACTGCTTTGGTTAATTTTTGCCTGTTTTATTTAGTCTTTTTAAATCTTTTTATGACTTGTAATTATGTGCAGCACTTGTGATTCTGTCTTGAAGGTGCTATATAAATAAACTTATTTATTTATTATTTATTTATTAAACAGACCAATTGCGACACAAAACCTCTCGCACACTAACACAAACTCTTATACAGATACAGAGCTTTACATGTATAAATAAGGCAGACAAAAATGCATAAACACAAGCTATCAACAGATTGTTGGTGGACAGCATGTCACTTATTTGGTTTATCTTGTTCTTTTTGGTGTAGCCTCACTAAACAAATGTTTATAAAATGACCACTTTATTATGAACACTGGCTCAAAACCACCGTCAGTGATAAAGAGTAGACATCAGAAGCAAGTTCTGCGACATCATCACACCTCCCACCCTCAAGTGGAGGTGGCGGAGAGGAGGCACTTGGATTTCGGTCGAGAAGTGTCCGTGTGACTGAGTCCTGTCCCAGCTCTGCTTCAAGGTCTGTCGTCCAGCTTGTTGAGGCCTGAGAGCAAAGACGGATATCCTGGACCAGCTCTGACAAACTGTCCAGGTCTTCACTCTCCCAGGGGCCAGAGACCTGACAACCTGCAGGTTAAGCAACAAAGAGACATTTTATTCATATCCATAATTTCCATTTTCCCCCTATAAAATTTGACATCCAATGTAGCCTATTAGCTAGCATCCAGTAACGTTTTCTGCTCCATAAAAGGGAAAATTAATTCACAACTAATCGGTTTTGTTTTTGGTTTTTATCTTTAAACCACACTTCTATATTGTAATGTCTGTGTGTGTACTCATCAAGCAACACCTCTGTGCATACATACTAAATGTTCAAACTTAGAAATGGTCAAAAGGAAACAGACGCACAGCAAGACACAAACTGTTGCCAGTACAACTTTGCACAGGTGATAAAAACATCAAATATCATCAAATTGTGAATTAGTGTGAAACGGTGAATCTAAGAATAGGCTCCCAAACAGTCATATCCAGAACAAATTACTTTTAACACATCAATGAGTAAGCAGGCATAGGATTGGACAGCCTGGTTCTATCACAAGGCCATAATATATTTGCCACCGCTGAGTTACAGTAAAGGTAGGGGCGATAGGCAAGACTTACCTTTACTAGCACTGATGGTTTGGAGCACCATCTCAGCAGCGCCACGGTCGTGCAGCCGAGCCTGCTGATACAACAGCTTCTGCTTCTCCATCTCTTTTCCTTTGTTAGAAAGTGACACTATCATTGCAGACCATCTAAAAATGAAACTGCTAAAACTTGAGGAGACTAGTGGAAGATTCAAGACCGATTGATCACCTACTTCAAAACTCTTCACTTCTCCATCGTCATCCTCTTCATCATGGCAACTCTGAAGGAAGGAGAAAGGTGAAAAAAGCATACAAACTACAGACTGATTACTTCGGATAGATATAGCCACATCAGCGACGGGAAGTTCCAAAGCACTGAGGCATCAAACTGAGTATTTTCGTGTCACCATCTTTGTTTTTTAAACCAGATGTTACGAATGATGGGAGGGCCGGTATCTGCTGCTTTGTGCAAGATGAACAAGATGAAACTTGCCAGAGTTCTACAAAATGACCTGCAGAAGGCCCATCCATCCATCTCCCCAAGCAGAGAAGCCCAGACCTCCCTCTCCCCAGCCACCTCCTCCAGCTTGTCCGGGGAAACACCAAGGCGTTCCCAGGCCAGCCGAGAGATATAATCTCTCCAGCGTGTCCTGGTCTGCCCCGGGCCATCTCCCGGTGGGACATGCCCGGAAAACCTCACCCAGGAGGCGCCCAGGGACATCCTTGTCAGATGCCCGAACCACCTCAACTGGCTCCTTTCGATGTGGAGGAGCAGCGGCTCCACTCTGGGCCCTCCCGAATGGCTGAACTTCTCAGCCTATCTCTAAGGAGAGGCCAGCCACCCTTCAGAGGAAGCTCATTTCCGCCGCTTGTATCACAATCTCGTTCTTTCGGTCACTACCCACAGCTCGTGACTATAGGTGAGGTAGATCGAACGGTAAATTAAGGGCCACTGACATGAATGTCTCTGATCAACAATCAACAAACGACTTTATGATGGTGGCCTGGGACAGAGCTTCCTCTTGTCAACCCTCTGCTGACTGCCCAGCACCGTCTGGCATTTGCCGTAGAATACCAGAATGGTCCACCACTGGTGCCCTGTGCTTTTCACAGATGATAGCAGGTTCACCCTGAGCACATGTGACAGATGTGAAAGGGTCTAGAGAAGCTGTGGAGAACATTATGCCGCCTGTAACATCGTTCAGTATGACTGGTCTGGGGAGGCATATCCATGGACAGACGCACAAACCTCTAACAGACTAGGTAATGGCACCCTGACTCCCATTAAGTAATGGATGAAATCCTTGGACTCACATCAGACCCTATGGTGATGCATTGATCCTGGGTTCCTCCTGGTGCCTGACAATGCCTGGCCTCATGTGGCTCGAGTATGCATGTAGTTCCTTCGGAATGACAATGCCTGATACCACTAACTGCCCCCCATGCTCGGCTGACATAGATCCAATAAAACACCTCAACTTTTCCAGAAGTTCGGTGATACCCTGGTCCGGATCTGCAGGAGATCCCCAGGACACCATCCGTCTTCTCATTAGGAGCATGTCTGTCAGATCTTTCTGTCTGTCAGATCCATGCACACTTTGCCTGGCAAAGTGTGCAGTGAGATTGAGTCTCACATGCTTTAATTTTTATTCGATGTGTAGGTGTTCACCACAAACAGTTTTTTATTTTTATTTTGGGGAACTTGGTTGATCCTAAAGCTAAACACACATTCTTTGTGTTATATATATGTCATGATCCAGGTCAGTGTTCAGTGGTTTTCTGTCCTGGCCTTGCGCTCTGCATCTGCCTTTGGGGTGGAGCCCTGGTTCAACACCTACACTTCTCCACGCGTTTTCCATCTGTGGCATTCAGCAAGACAGTATTTAAAACCGTGTTGCCATCAGTTCTTCACCAGTTCGTTTCTTTGTTCATGCCAAGTACTTGATCTCTTTTGTGCCTTTAGCAATCTCGTCAAGTCACCACTTACTCCTTCCTCTGGACGCTGGTCCCACAGTCAAATCCCAGCTTCATTCTGCAACTTGCTTCTCTCGACTTAATTACTCACTGCTCTCACCTGCCTGTCCTCCTGCTGCTGCTTCCTCTGCATTACTAGATACAAGGCTGGAACCCAACTCACTCACTCAACACTCAGAGGGCTACCCGCCTCCAGAGCCACTGCAAGACTCCTCGTCAGAGATTCCCTGCCACGTATCATGTCTCACCATAGTTTATTCTGTGATTTCAATAAAATTGTGAAATCTTATTTCGCTCTGTATTGTGTCTGCACTTATGTTCACTCCCACGTACTGCTCTCCCGGCCTTGACAGCATGAAGTGTCTGAAGAAATATACCCAGCAGACCCAATTCGGAGTGCAATCACTAAGCAGTGATATATAACAGTGTCCTAAACCAACAACAACTCTACCATCCAGAAGACTAGTTACTAGTGCAGCTGCTAGTGCTACTGTTAACAGTGCAGCTGCTAACATTTGTTAATTTGCCACAGTTTGGTGCATCTGTTTTTAATTTCTTTTCCCTCTCTTAGCTTTCAGGCCACACTAAACTATTCTACACTGAAGGTAGGGAGGTGCCAGTTGCAATAAGTGATTTGATTAGGCAGTACAGCGCCCTGCAAGTAATCCATCAGCCCAAAAGCATCATCCCTGGTCGATGACATAAACAGCACGCAGAACAATAACAGGTTTTTTTACCGTCTATGCTAAGCCAGCTATGTGAGTTTCAATTCAAAAGTGTTAGTGTTGGTACTCAGCAACAGATACCTTAGCCATGATGTCTGCGTAGGCCATGTAGAGATGATCCTCATCCAGTTTACTGCAAAAACAAACACATTCACCAAAGTTAGCACAATTATAGCTGTATTAAGGAAAATAATTTTGGTGCACCACTGACTGAAATGACATCTTCTCATTTAACAGTTTTCATTATTGATGAATATTTACATGTTTATATTCAGATTCTTAAAATAGCCGCCCTTGCTTTGATTACTGCTTTGCACACTCTTGGCATCTCTCTCCATGAGCTTCATGAGGTGGTCACCTGAAATGGTTTCCAAAAGTCTTGAAGGAGTTCCCAGAGATGCTGAGCACTTGTTGGTCCTTTGCCTTCCTCTGTGCTCCATCTCATCCCAAACCATCTCCATTGGGTTTAGGTCAGGTGACTGTGGAGGCCAGGCCTCCATCACTCTCCTTCTTGGTCAAACAGCCCTCGCACAGCCTGGAGGTGTGTTTGGGCTCATTGTACTGTTGGAAAATAAATGACGGTCCAACTAAACACAAACTGGATGAGATGGCATGTCGCTGCAGGATGCTGTGGCAGCCATGCTGGTTCAGTGTGCCTTCAATTTGAAAAAATCCCAGCAATGGTGTCACCACCAAAGCACTCCCACACCATCACACCTCCTCCTCCATGCTTCACAGTGGGAACCGTGCATGTGGAGACCATCCGTTCACCTTTTCTGCGTCACACAAAGACACGGTGGGTGGAATCAAAGATCTCAGATTTGGACTCATCAGACCACAGCACAGATTCCACTGGTCTAATGTCCACTCCTTGTGTTTCTTGGCCCAAACAAATCTCTTCTGCTTGTTGCTTTTCCTTAGTCGTGGTTTCTTAGCAGCTATTTGACCATAAAGGCCTGATTCACACACTCTGAACAGTTGATGTAGAGATGTGTCTGCTACTGGAGCTCTGTGTGGCATCTATCTGGGCTCTAATCTGAGCTGCTGTTAACTTGCGATTTCTGAGCCTCGGGACTCGGATGAATGTATCCTCAGCAGCAGAGGTGACTCTTGGTCTTCCTTTCCTGGGCGGTCCAGTTTTGTCATAGCGTTTTTTCCTGACTGCACTTGGGGACACATTCAGAGTTTTAGCAATTTCCCAGACTGACTGATGGGCTGTCATTTCTCTTTACTTACCTCATTGGTTGTTGCCATATATAAATTAATACAGTTGTCAAACAGGGCTGTCAGCTGTGTACCAACCTGACTTCTGCACAACACACCTGATGGTCCCAACCCCATTAAGAAGGCAGAAACTCCACAAATGAACCCTGACAGGCACACCTGTGAAATGAAACCATTTCAGGTGACTACATCACGAAGCTCCTTGAGATAGATGTGCTTGAAGCTGTTGTCCTGTGAGCTGCCTATCACACAAGCTGTTAACTCTCAGAACCTTGTCCTGTGATTCAGTCGTGTCTTTGGGTCTGCAGACCTCTTCCTGTCACAGTTTGTTTCTCAGTGCGTTGATGGTGAAGGAAACTGTACTCACTGACACTTTGACTTTCTTTGTCAGGACAGACCTACATTTTAAGTGTTATGATGGTCTCTCTCTCTTCCACTGTTAATGGTCTTTTTCTCACCATTTTTGTAGCAACACACTACTTACTGCAGTACAGTACTGTTCAGCTGATGCTCACAAGGGTATGGCACCAACACTGCTTTATGCAGACAGAGGGGGTTGGAATTAATCCAAGTTGGAACACCTGTAGGAATTAGTAGCAGCAGCTTTCAAGGCTTGATCAACCTTCACTGCTGCAGAACAGCTTTGAATTGTTAACCCATGTTGTGTCCCTGAAAAAGGCCTTTTGGTATAATTCTGAAATGTACATTATTTTTCAGTTTGGGTAACCTAACCTCTGGCAGCTCACCACTTACCTTTGTACCATTTCAAGCTATTCATTGGACTTTAACGACATGAACTGCAACAAATAACTGGAAAAATAGGGACTTTTAACAGGTAGTGTGTAAAATACACACCATTTTTCTGTTAGGGCTGTTCTGCTGAACAGCTGGATGAGCTGATGCAGGGGATCTATGTGTTTGTGTTTCTGCCCCTCCTCTTCCTCAGATGGCTCCTGTTCACCTGGTTTCTGAAATCAACACACATTCACAAAGTGCTAAAACTCTGCTATACACTGAAGAAATTAACACATAATTTGCCTTCAAAACAAGCAAAAATTCCAGAGTAGTCAGAAGAATTCCACTCGTTTGTTTTTTTTAAATGAAATGAACTTACAGCGAGGTCTTCTATGAGTTTATCTTCAAAGTAGTGCTCCTCTGTCTCCATCCAGGACTTTTCATAGCCCTGCAGGAACAAGTTTACAGCCCGGTGCCTAGTATGAGAGAGATACATGGATGACTAATAACTGTTTATCTACCCATCTTCTGCTGCTTATAAAGGGCTGCACTGTAGGTGCAACATATCCACAACCTTTCCTCACTAGCCCGAGTGTGGCTGTAGATGAGGGTGGGAAAATAATAAAGTGCAGAATTTTAAATATTTCTTCTTCATTTTACATGTGTGTGTGTTTGAGAACATACCTTGGCAAGTTATAGAGTGGTGCCATCCTGAAGCAAGCGACGACATCTCTCTTCCTCTGTTTTGAAAGCAGTTTGTGCCACACAGCCTTCTTACTGCGCTGAGGATGCTCCACCTGAAGACACAAACTGAACCACTCAGTATACTAGATATTTAGTTGGTGTACCTTACCATCTGGAAGCCATATTATCCTGGAGAAGTATGTGGTCAGCTTTAATGAAGACCAATCAGCTAGTTTAAGAGGACCGTGGGGTACCTTAAAGCTATACTCTCTACGTTGGCACAAAAATGCGCAAAATCAACTCAACTTGAATATATAGACCTGCTCCAGGTGGAGAGGACATGACCAATATCCAGGATTCTCTCCACAGTCTTCTCTGGTCAGTAGTATCCTCATAGTGGTTTGGGAGGTCTCTGTACAGAGCCATCTGCCAACGAATTGCTGGGTCCTCTGACTTTGTAAGACACACAGAGGAAATGCATGACTCTATTGGCCCATTCACAAGGTTAAGCACCTTTGTGAATATATAAATATATAGTACCAACCAACATCTACC
Source organism: Oreochromis niloticus (assembly GCF_001858045.2). NCBI lineage: Eukaryota > Metazoa > Chordata > Actinopteri > Cichliformes > Cichlidae > Oreochromis > Oreochromis niloticus. The sequence goes on along the minus strand of NW_020329352.1, from coordinate 25,019 downwards.
AACTGGTTTACATCTGTCTCGACTTTAACAAAACAAAGCCAAAACACAGAAACACCACATGTAAAGCTCATGATTCAGTAGCTTGTATAACTACCTTGCTGGCAATAACTTGAATTGGTTGTTTTTTTGTATGACTTCGTAAGTCTTTAAAATCATTGTGGCAGAATTTGGCCCACCCTTGTTTATAACGTTGCTTCAGTTGATTTAGGTTTGAAGCCATTCATTTACGCACAGCACTCTTAAGGTCCTGCTACTTTCAGTATTTCAGTCACTCTATAACTTCAGATTCAGTTCTTTCTCCTGCTGGTGTGTTTGGATCATTGTCCTGTTTCCTGACCCAGTGTGGGTGAAGCTTTAGCTGTCAAGTAGATGGCTTCACATATGACTCTGGAATATACAGTGTATCAAAAATAAATCATACACTTTCAAAAGGCTGTATTTTAAGCTTACACTAAATTTAAAATACATGGCTGAATATAAAGTTTTACATACAAAATGTTCAATGTTTATGAATAATCAATGAAATACGTCATCCCATAGTTCACTGTAGTCACTGCAGCCACTGCTGTTGTAATGCAATTGTTCCGGGTGAATGGCTGCAGAATGAAAGCACTTTGAAATCGAATGATTCTTTTTGATACAGCCTGTACTCTCCCGTACAGACGAGTTTAGTGATGTTAGTGGGATAGGGGCTATGTGGAGTGATAGAGTTCCTTCAATCACTTGTTGACAGATTGAATTTCCTATTCTATATCTTTCGGATAACCTATGATATCACTGTGAAGTAGCCTTATTTATCTTATGGACATAAAGGTTCATCAGTTCGTTTAGGTCCTCTTACTCTAGATTTGTGTGAAATTTAAACTGAATCTGAGTACTTGACTCTAAATTTTGCGAGTTTGCCCACCGACCATCAAAATCGAATCACTTCATCCTTGTGCCAGATTTGAAGAATTTCTCTTAAACCAGTCCTTTGACATTACTTTCACAAGAATAAGATAAACTGACAACAACCTGACACCATGGCAAATCTAAGCCCAGAGGCATAATGTGTAAGTATACTTTAAGTAACTTGTGTCCTTTTCTTACCTTTCCTTGTAAATGTAGGTTGTTCCTGATGACCTCTCGAACTTCGTCCTCTGTGTCTTTCTGCAAAAGAATTATTAACTTCGATCAAACAACAGGTATTCTGTGACCTACAAAATCCTATCAAAGATGTCATGAGCAAAAATATTTATTCAGTAATTAGTAATGAAAATTTTACAAAGCTAAGGCAGAGTTATTTTGCTGTTACTAAAGGTTACCTCAGGAATACCAATACTGCAAATAATTGATTGTTATTGTCATACACCTCACCCCAACCAGTCATGGTAGATTTTTAAAAACAAATAGACATGTAAACATTATATCAAGCAAATATAGAATAGAATAGAACAGAATAGCTTTTTATTGTCACTGTTACAAGAACAGTGAAGGCAGTTTGGCATCTCTCCGTGTGTGTAGAGTACACAATAGCGAATGTATTTACACAATAACAGACAAATTTACATTTACACAAGAAAAGATATGGTTGGTGCACCAGTTATTGGTCGTGTCCAAATTCATGGGCTGCATCCTCCTGAGGACCCGGCCTGAGCGGTCTACGTGGGCCGGGTCCTCAGAAGGTCGGGTAGGCCGGAAGTAAATGGCTGGGGAAATTGGACGGTCTAGCCTTCTGGTTAGCGTCACCGCTGTCTCGGTGGAGTTGAATAAACTCGGCCGCCTGCTCCTTGCTATCTAAATTATAACAGGACGCTGGCGTAAACTGTCGACCATCTCACACTTTTGTTTAATTGGTTTTCTGTTTGACGTTTGTCAGCTGTGAGAAACCAAGGAGGAACCCACCCGGGGGATTAATAAAGTTTTATTTTATCTAATCTAATCACTTTAATCTCAGCCAAACCGATTTACTGACGAACAAATAAAACACTGAAAAAAGCCAAACAATATCATTTCTAGCTTGTCTAAGTGACTTACGTTTAACCAGAGTAGCGAAAGTCCGCGGTGATCTGAAAATGACGTGCCGGGAGTTGTGCCGTTCTCGGCGGCTTCAGTGGCCCTGGAGCTCCCGGCTAGCTATCGAGCTAAAAAAAAAAAAAAAAAAAAAAAGAAGAAGATAAATATACCAGAATTGCGCCCATTCCATTGGCCGCCCTCGTGGCTCATGGGAAAGTGACAGGCCCTATGGCGGAGATTGAAGACAGGGGGCAGTGGTTCGAATCCCATGCGGACCATTTGTTGGGGATACATACCAAACAAACATAATAGTCCCTGGCTCTGAAATTCACCTGCTACGCTTGCTTAGAAGCCTACAGGCGAGCCTATAGACGGGCTCTCTCTGCCTTTTTACCGCTGTCCCAAAATCCCTCAACTTTTACCTCAATATTGCTTCTTAGCCTTGCTACCCACCGCCAAACACGCCAGGCATTGTCGCTTTCTCAATCTCTTCTTCACGTCTGAACAAACGCTCAATTTTGCCTTCATTAACACAAATTATACATCAAAACGTAGGTATTTTTCTTGCCTTTCACAAAATGCCACCGTCATTATCGCAGGAGTTGCCGTTTTCTCGCAAATGGCCTCCAAGCAACACAAAGTCAGAAACGTCCCCATTTAAAGTCTATGGAGACTTCAGTGAAATGACAGCTGGAATTCTGTAACGGAGGCGTTTTCAACTCCTCATATCTCCTAGATGTATTTTCCTTATAGACCTGGAATCGCCTTGATTTTTTTTTCTTTTTTTAATTAAAGCCTGCTGATTGTTACAGTGAAGGAATGATGTTGACAGGCCGTGTATTTTTGGTGTTACAGAACATTTTTGTAATCCTATAATATATTATAGGGCAGGCTGAACGCGCTTTGGGAGCGGGAGACCCGGGTTGAAAACTAGCCAGTGGCAGTATCGATTATCTTTCCCTAATTCACTTATAATTACAAATTGTCAACACTTGAACATTCCCACGTGTGTTCTGATCAAAACAGTGCAAGAATGAGCTCTTTAGCTTTTGATTTACAACTTATCCACATTTCTTTGCGGACAATCCTGCATGTCACAAATAAATGACACAAAGCTCATCTGTGGCTGTGCACCATTCGTGGTGCGTTGGCTCCCTCTACTGGTACGCGCCTCATTCAAATGTCGCCGCACATTTAAAATTGCAGGGTGTCTTTACACTGTCATAGCTCCTAGATAGATTTCTTCAGAGACCTGAAAATCGCTGTGATTATTCACCATAGCCTGCTGATTCTTACAGTGAAGAACAATGTCAACGTATAGCATCGTTGGTTACTTTAATTGTGTTTGTGTTTTTTTAAATCAAATCCTACAAAATATAATAAGCAACTTATGGCAGCTCTAGATAAACATGGCATTTACGATAAGTTTCAGTCCGGTTTTCGTCAGTTTCATTCCACGGAGACAGCTCTTCTTAGGGTCTCAAGTGATATCTGATGGATAATGATGCAGGAAAATGCTCTGTTCTACTCATGTTGGACCTCACATCAGCTTTCGACACAGCTGACCATCACATCCTCATTGAAAGGCTGAAAAATGGGTTGGTGTATCTGGAACTGCATTAGAGTGGTTCTCCTCTTATCTCCATCACCGATCCTTTTCTGTGGCAGTCTCCGATTTTAGGTCATCCTCTACCTCCCTTACTTATGGTGTCCCTCAAGGGTCAGTTTTGGGGCCTTTATTGTTTTTAATTTATCTTCTTCCCCTCCAGCATATAATGGGCTCTTTTGAGGACATTCTTATCATTGTTATGCTGATGATATTCAGTTGTACATTTCTTTTATGCCCGAGGATTTATCTAAGCTTCAGCGTCTGAATGATTGCTTAGATTTGATCAAACGTAGGACGGCTGCAAATTTCCTCCAGCTCAACGAGGGGAAACCAAAGTCCTCGTATGCGCCCCTGATAGATTCCTATCGCAGATAGTGAAAGCCTTGGTCCTCCCTCACTCTATGTTAAATCCTCTGTCAGGAATTTAGGTGTCACCTTTGACTCCAGTTTCACATTGGATGGGCATGTGAAATCTCTGGTTCGGTCTTGTTTTTATCATTCAAGAAATGTGGCTAGGCTAAGCCCGAATTTATCTCGATCTGAACTGGAGATTGCTATACATGCATTTATCTCGTCACGCTTGGATTATTGCAATTCGCTGTTTATGTGTCTTAGCAAAGGTTCTCTGGATCGTCTGCAGGTTGTGCAAAACGCTGCAGCTAGGCTTTTGACAAAATCCTCCAAGTACTCACATGTGACACCGTTGTTATCTCAGTTACACTGGCTTCCTGTTAAATTTAGAGTCGATTTTAAGATCCTGGTCTTGACCTACAGAGCTGTGCATGGACTGGCACCTGCCTACATCTTTGATCTGCTACAGCCTTATGTCCCCAGCAGGTCTTTGAGGTCATCTGATCTGGGCTTACTTGCTATAAAAAAAATACTAAGAGGAGGACTAAGGGTGATAGAGCTTTTGCCACTGTGGCCCCTAGACTGTGGAACTCTCTCCCCCAAGCATTAAGAACTGTGGACTCAGTAGCTGTTTTTAAAACACAACTCAAAACTCACCTTTTTAAAACTGCTTTTGGTTAATTTTTTGCCTGTTTTATTTAGTCTTTTAAATCTTTTATGACTTGTAATTTTATGTGCAGCACTTTGTGATTCTGTCTTGAAAGGTGCTATATAAATGAAACTTTATTTATTTATTATTTATTTATTAAAACAGGACCAATTGCGACACAAAACCTCTCGCACACTAACACAAACTCTTTATACAGATACAGAGCTTTACATGTATAAATAAGGCAGACAAAAATGCATAAAACACAAGCTATCAACAGATTGTTGGTGGACAGCATGTCACTTTATTTTGGTTTTATAGCCAAACTTGTTTCTTTTGGTGTAGCCTCACTAAACAAAATGTTTATAAAAATGACCACTTTTATTATGAACACTGGCTCAAAATCCACCGTCAGTGATAAAGAGTAGACATCAGAAGCAAAGTTCTGCCGACATCATCACACCTCCCACCCTCAAGTGGAGGTGGCGGAGAGGAGGCACTTGGAGTTTCGGTCGAGAAAGTGTCCGTGTGACTGAGTCCTGTCCCAGCTCTGCTTCAAGGTCTGTCGGTCCAGCTTGTTGAGGGCCTGAGAGCAAAGACGGATATCCTGGACCAGCTCTGACAAACTGTCCAGGTCTTCACTCTCCCAGGGGCCAGAGACCTGACACCCTGCAGGTTAAGCAACAAAGAGACATTTTATTTCATATCCATAATTTCCATTTTTCCCCCTATAAATATTTGACATCCAAATGTAGCCTATTAGCTAGCATCCAGTAACGTTTTCTGCTCCATAAAAGGGAAAATTAATTCACAACTAATCGGTTTTTGTTTTTGTTTTTTTATCTTTAAACCACACTTCTATATTGTAATGTCTGTGTGTGTACTCATCAAGCAACACCTCTGTGCATACATACTAAATGTTCAAACTTAGAAATGTGTCAAAAGGAAACAGACGCACAGCAAGACACAAACTGTTGCCAAGTACAACTTTGCACAGGTGATAAAAACATCAAATATCATCAAATTGTGAATTAGTGTGAAACGGTGAATCTAAGAATAGGCTCCCAAACAGTCATATCCAGAACAAATTACTTTAACACATCAATGAGTAAGCAGGCATAGGGATTGGACAGCCTGGTTCTATCACAAGGGCCATAATATATTGCCACCGCTGAGTTACAGTAAAGAGTAGGGGCGATAGGCAAGACTTACCTTTACTAGCACTGATGGTTTGGAGCACCATCTCAGCAGCGCCACGGTCGTGCAGCCGAGCCTGCTGATACAACAGCTTCTGCTTCTCCATCTCTTTTTCCTTTGTTAGAAAGGTGACACATATCATTGCAGACCATCTAAAAATGAAACTGCTAAAAACTTGAGGAGACTAGTGGAAGATTCAAGACCGATTGATCACCTACTTCAAAACTCTTCACTTCTCCATCGTCATCCTCTTCATCATGGCAACTCTGAAGGAAGGAGAAAGGTGAAAAAAAGCATACAAACTACAGACTGATTACTTCGGATAGATATAGCCACATCAGCGACGGGAAGTTCCAAAGCACTGAGGCATCAAACTGAGTATTTTCGGTGTCACCATCTTTGTTTTTTAAACCAGATGTTACGAATGATGGGAGGGCCGGTATCTGCTGCTTTGTGCAAAGATGAACAAGATGAAACTTGCCAGAGTTCTACAAAATGACCTGCAGAAGGCCCATCCATCCATCTCCCCAAGCAGAGAAGCCCAGACCTCCCTCTCCCCAGCCACCTCCTCCAGCTTGTCCGGGAAACACCAAGGCGTTCCCAGGCCAGCCGAGAGATATAATCTCTCCAGCGTGTCCTGGGTCTGCCCCGGGGCCATCTCCCGGTGGGACATGCCCGGAAAACCTCACCCAGGAGGCGCCCAGGGGACATCCTTGTCAGATGCCCGAACCACCTCAACTGGCTCCTTTCGATGTGGAGGAGCAGCGGCTCACTCTGGGCCCCTCCCGAATGGCTGAACTTCTCAGCCTATCTCTAAGGGAGAGGCCAGCCACCCTTCAGAGGAAGCTCATTTCCGCCGCTTGTATTCACATCTCGTTCTTTCGGTCACTACCCACAGCTCGTGACTATAGGTGAGGGTAGATCGAACGGTAAATTAAGGGCCACTGACATGAATGTCTCTGATCAACAATCAACAAACGACTTTATGATGGTGGCCTGGGGACAGAGCTTCCTCTTGTCAACCCTCTGCTGACTGCCCAGCACCGTCTGGCATTTGCCGTAGAATACCAGAATGGTCCACCACTGGTGCCCTGTGCTTTTCACAGATGATAGCAGGTTCACCCTGAGCACATGTGACAGATGTGAAAGGGTCTAGAGAAGCTGTGGAGAACATTATGCCGCCTGTAACATCGTTCAGTATGACTGGTCTGGGGAGGCATATCCATGGACAGACGCACAAACCTCTAACAGACTAGGTAATGGCACCCTGACTCCCATTAAGTAATGGGATGAAATCCTTGGACTCACATCAGACCCTATGGTGATGCATTGGATCCTGGGTTCCTCCTGGTGCCTGACAATGCCTGGCCTCATGTGGCTCGAGTATGCATGTAGTTCCTTCGGAATGACAATGCCTGATACCACTAACTGCCCCCCATGCTCGGCTGACATAGATCCAATAAAACACCTCAACTTTTCCAGAAGTTCGGTGATACCCTGGTCCGGATCTGGCAGGAGATCCCCAGGACACCATCCGTCTTCTCATTAGGAGCATGTCTGTCAGATCTTTCTGTCTGTCAGATCCATGCACACTTTGCCTGGCAAAGTGTGCAGTGAGATTGAGTCTCACATGCTTTAATTTTTTATTCGATGTGTAGGTGTTCACCACAAACAGTTTTTATTTTTTATTTGGGGAACTTGGTTGATCCTAAAGCTAAACACACCATTCTTTGTGTTTATATATATGTCATGATCCAGGTCAGTGTTCAGTGGTTTTCTGTCCTGGCCTTGCGCTCTGCATCTGCCTTTTGGGGTGGAGCCCTGGTTCAACACCTACACTTCTCCACGCGTTTTCCATCTGTGGCATTCAGCAAGACAGTATTTAAAACCAGTGTTGCCATCAGTTCTTCACCAGTTCGTTTCTTTGTTCATGCCAAGTACTTGATCTCTTTTGTGCCTTTAGCAATCTCGTCAAGTCACCACCTTACTCCTTCCTCTGGACGCTGGTCTCCACAGTCAAATCCCAGCTTCATTCTGCAACTTGCTTCTCTCGACTTAAATTACTCACTGCTCTCACCTGCCTGTCCTCCTGCCTGCTGCTTCCTCTGCATTACTAGAATACAAGGCTGGAACCCAACTCACTCACTCAACACTCAGAGGGCTACCCGCCTCCAGAGCCACCTGCAAGACTCCTCGTCAGAGATTTCCCTGCCACGTATTCATGTCTCACCATAGTTTATTCTGTGATTTCAATAAAACTTGTGAAATCTTATTTCCGCTCTGTATTGTGTCTGCACTTATGTTCACTCCCACGTACTGCTCTCCCGGCCTTGACAGCATGAAGTGTCTGAAGAAATATACCCAGCAGACCCAATTCGGAGTGCAATCACTAAGCAGTGATATATTAACAGTGTCCTAAACCAACAACAACTCTACCATCCAGAAGACTAGTTACTAGTGCAGCTGCTAGTGCTACTGTTAACAGTGCAGCTGCTAACATTTGGTTAATTTGCCACAGTTTGGTGCATCTGTTTTTAATTTCTTTTCCCTCTCTTAGCTTTTCAGGCCACACTAAACTATTCTACACTGAAGGTAGGGAGGTGCCAGTTGCAATAAGTGATTTGATTAGGCAGTACAGCGCCCTGCAAGTAATCCATCAGCCCAAAAGCATCATCCCTGGTCGATGACATAAACAGCACGCAGAACAATAACAGGTTTTTTACCGTCTATGCTAAGCCAGCTATGTGAGTTTCAATTCAAAAGTGTTTAGTGTTGGTACTCAGCAACAGATACCTTAGCCATGATGTCTGCGTAGGCCATGTAGAGATGATCCTCATCCAGTTTACTGCAAAAACAAACACATTCACCAAAGTTAGCACAATTATAGCTGTATTAAGGAAATAATTTTGGTGCACCACTGACTGAAATGACATCTTCTCATTTAACAGTTTTTCATTATTTGATGAATATTTACATGTTTTATATTTCAGATTCTTTAAAATAGCCGCCCTTTGCTTTGATTACTGCTTTGCACACTCTTGGCATTCTCTCTCCATGAGCTTCATGAGGTGGTCACCTGAAATGGTTTTCCAAAAGTCTTGAAGGAGTTCCCAGAGATGCTGAGCACTTGTTGGTCCTTTTGCCTTCCCTCTGTGCTCCATCTCATCCCAAACCATCTCCATTGGGTTTAGGTCAGGTGACTGTGGAGGCCAGGCCTCCATCACTCTCCTTCTTGGTCAAACAGCCCTCGCACAGCCTGGAGGTGTGTTTGGGCTCATTGTACTGTTGGAAAATAAATGACGGTCCAACTAAACACAAACTGGATGAGATGGCATGTCGCTGCAGGATGCTGTGGCAGCCATGCTGGTTCAGTGTGCCTTCAATTTTGAAAAAAATCCCAGCAATGGTGTCACCACCAAAGCACTCCCACACCATCACACCTCCTCCTCCATGCTTCACAGTGGGAACCGTGCATGTGGAGACCATCCGTTCACCTTTTCTGCGTCACACAAAGACACGGTGGGTGGAATCAAAGATCTCAGATTTGGACTCATCAGACCACAGCACAGATTTCCACTGGTCTAATGTCCACTCCTTGTGTTTCTTGGCCCAAACAAATCTCTTCTGCTTGTTGCTTTTCCTTAGTCGTGGTTTCTTAGCAGCTATTTGACCATAAAGGCCTGATTCACACACTCTGAACAGTTGATGTAGAGATGTGTCTGCTACTGGAGCTCTGTGTGGCATCTATCTGGGCTCTAATCTGAGCTGCTGTTAACTTGCGATTTCTGAGCCTCGGGACTCGGATGAATGTATCCTCAGCAGCAGAGGTGACTCTTGGTCTTCCTTTCCTGGGGCGGTCCAGTTTTGTCATAGCGTTTTTTCCTGACTGCACTTGGGGACACATTCAGAGTTTTAGCAATTTCCCAGACTGACTGATGGGCTGTCATTTCTCTTTACTTACCTCATTGGTTGTTGCCATATTATAAATTAATACAGTTGTCAAACAGGGCTGTCAGCTGTGTACCAACCTGACTTCTGCACAACACACCTGATGGTCCCAACCCCATTAAGAAGGCAAGAAACTCCACAAATGAACCCTGACAGGCACACCTGTGAAATGAAACCATTTCAGGTGACTACATCACGAAGCTCCTTGAGATAGATGTGCTTGAAGCTGTTGTCCTGTGAGCTGCCTATCACACAAGCTGTTAACTCTCAGAACCTTGTCCTGTGATTCAGTCGTGTCTTTGGGTCTGCAGACCTCTTCCTGTCACAGTTTGTTTCTCAGTGCGTTTGATGGTGAAGGAAACTGTACTCACTGACACTTTGACTTTCTTTGTCAGGACAGACCTACATTTTTAAGTGTTATGATGGTCTCTCTCTCTTCCACTGTTAATGGTCTTTTCTCACCATTTTTGTAGCAACACACTACTTACTGCAGTACAGTACTGTTCAGCTGATGCTCACAAGGGTATGGCACCAACACTGCTTTATGCAGACAGAGGGGTTGGAATTAATCCAAGTTGGAACACCTGTAGGAATTAGTAGCAGCAGCTTTCAAGGCTTGATCAACCTTCACTGCTGCAGAACAGCTTTGAATTGTTAACCCATGTTGTGTCCCTGAAAAAGGCCTTTTGGTATAATTCTGAAATGTACATTATTTTTCAGTTTTGGGTAACCTAACCTCTGGCAGCTCACCACTTACCTTTGTACCATTTCAAGCTATTCATTGGACTTTAACGACATGAACTGCAACAAATAACTGGAAAAATAGGGACTTTTAACAGGTAGTGTGTAAAATACACACCATTTTTCTGTTAGGGCTGTTCTGCTGAACAGCTGGATGAGCTGATGCAGGGGATCTATGTGTTTGTGTTTCTGCCCCTCCTCTTCCTCAGATGGCTCCTGTTCACCTGGTTTCTGAAATCAACACACATTCACAAAGTGCTAAAACTCTGCTATACACTGAAGAAATTAACACATAATTTGCCTTCAAAACAAGCAAAAATTCCAGAGTAGTCAGAAGAATTCCACTCGTTTGTTTTTTTTAAATGAAATAACTTACAGCGAGGTCTTCTATGAGTTTATCTTCAAAGTAGTGCTCCTCTGTCTCCATCCAGGACTTTTCATAGCCCTGCAGGAACAAGTTTACAGCCCGGTGCCTAGTATGAGAGAGATACATGGATGACTAATAACTGTTTATCTACCCATCTTCTGCTGCTTATAAAGGGCTGCACTGTAGGTGCAACATATATCCACAACCTTTCCTCACTAGCCCGAGGTGTGGCTGTAGATGAGGGTGGGAAAATAATAAAGTGCAGAATTTTAAATATTTCTTCTTCATTTTACATGTGTGTGTGTTTGAGAACATACCTTGGCAAGTTATAGAGTGGTGCCATCCTGAAGCAAGCGACGACATCTCTCTTCCTCTGTTTTGAAAGCAGTTTGTGCCACACAGCCTTCTTACTGCGCTGAGGATGCTCCACCTGAAGACACAAACTGAACCACTCAGTATACTAGATATTTAGTTGGTGTACCTTACCATCTGGAAGCCATATTATCCTGGAGAAGTATGTGGTCAGCTTTAATGAAGACCAATCAGCTAGTTTAAGAGGACCGTGGGGTACCTTAAAGCTATACTCTCTACGTTGGCACAAAAATGCGCAAAATCAACTCAACTTGAATATATAGACCTGCTCCAGGTGGAAGAGGACATGACCAATATCCAGGATTCTCTCCACAGTCTTCTCTGGGTCAGTAGTATCCTCATAGTGGTTTGGGAGGTCTCTGTACAGAGCCATCTGCCAACGAATTGCTGGGTCCTCTGACTTTGTAAGACACACAGAGGAAATGCATGACTCTATTGGCCCATTCACAAGGTTAAGCACCTTTGTGAATATATAAATATATAGTACCAACCAACATCTACCAACTGGTTTACATCTGTCTCGACTTTAACAAAACAAAAGCCAAAACACAGAAACACCACATGTAAAGCTCATGATTCAGTAGCTTGTATAACTACCTTGCTGGCAATAACTTGAATTGGTTGTTTTTTGTATGACTTCGTAAGTCTTTAAAATCATTGTGGCAGAATTTTGGCCCACCCTTGTTTATAACGTTGCTTCAGTTGATTTAGGTTTGAAGCCATTCATTTACGCACAGCACTCTTAAGGTCCTGCTACTTTCAGTATTTCAGTCACTCTATAACTTCAGATTCAGTTCTTTCTCCTGCTGGTGTGTTTGGGATCATTGTCCTGTTTCCTGACCCAGTGTGGGTGAAGCTTTAGCTGTCAAGTAGATGGCTTCACATATGACTCTGGAATATACAGTGTATCAAAAATAAATCATACACTTTCAAAAGGCTGTATTTTAAGCTTACACTAAATTTAAAATACATGGCTGAATATAAAGTTTTACATACAAAATGTTCAATGTTTATGAATAATCAATGAAATACGTCATCCCATAGTTCACTGTAGTCACTGCAGCCACTGCTGTTGTAATGCAATTGTTCCGGGTGAATGGCTGCAGAATGAAAGCACTTTGAAATCGAATGATTCTTTTTGATACAGCCTGTACTCTCCCGTACAGACGAGTTTAGTGATGTTAGTGGGATAGGGGCTATGTGGAGTGATAGAGTTCCTTCAATCACTTGTTGACAGATTGAATTTCCTATTCTATATCTTTCGGATAACCTATGATATCACTGTGAAGTAGCCTTATTATCTTATGGACATAAAGGTTCATCAGTTCGTTTAGGTCCTCTTACTCTAGATTTGTGTGAAATTTAAACTGAATCTGAGTACTTGACTCTAAATTTTGCGAGTTTGCCCACCGACCATCAAAATCGAATCACTTCATCCTTGTGCCAGATTTGAAGAATTTCTCTTAAACCAGTCCTTTGACATTACTTTCACAAGAATAAGATAAACTGACAACAACCTGACACCATGGCAAAATCTAAGCCCAGAGGCATAATGTGTAAGTATACTTTAAGTAACTTGTGTCCTTTTCTTACCTTTCCTTGTAAATGTAGGTTGTTCCTGATGACCTCTCGAACTTCGTCCTCTGTGTCTTTCTGCAAAAGAATTATTAACTTCGATCAAACAACAGGTATTCTGTGACCTACAAAATCCTATCAAAGATGTCATGAGCAAAAAATATTTATTCAGTAATTAGTAATGAAAATTTACAAAGCTAAGGCAGAGTTATTTTGCTGTTACTAAAGGTTACCTCAGGAATACCAATACTGCAAATAATTGATTGTTATTGTCATACACCTCACCCCAACCAGTCATGGTAGATTTTTAAAAACAAATAGACATGTAAACATTATATCAAGCAAATATAGAATAGAATAGAACAGAATAGCTTTTTATTGTCACTGTTACAAGAACAGTGAAAGGCAGTTTGGCATCTCTCCGTGTGTGTAGAGTACACAATAGCGAATGTATTTACACAATAACAGACAAATTTACATTTACACAAGAAAAGATATGGTTGGTGCACCAGTTATTGGTCGTGTCCAAATTCATGGGCTGCATCCTCCTGAGGACCCGGCCTGAGCGGTCTACGTGGGCCGGGTCCTCAGAAGGTCGGGTAGGCCGGAAGTAAATGGCTGGGGAAATTGGACGGTCTAGCCTTCTGGTTAGCGTCACCGCTGTCTCGGTGGAGTTGAATAAACTCGGCCGCCTGCTCCTTGCTATCTAAATTATAACAGGACGCTGGCGTAAACTGTCGACCATCTCACACTTTTGTTTAATTGGTTTCTGTTTGACGTTTGTCAGCTGTGAGAAAACCAAGGAGGAACCCACCCGGGGATTAATAAAGTTTTATTTTATCGAATCTAATCCCTTTAATCTCAGCCAAACCGATTTACTGACGAACAAATAAAACACTGAAAAAAGCCAAACAATATCATTTCTAGCTTGTCTAAGTGACTTACGTTTAACCAGAGTAGCGAAAGTCCGCGGTGATCTGAAAATGACGTGCCGGGAGTTGTGCCGTTCTCGGCGGCTTCAGTGGCCCTGGAGCTCCCGGCTAGCTATCGAGCTAAAAAAAAAAAAAAAAAAAAAAAAGAAGAAGATAAATATACCAGAATTGCGCCCATTCCATTGGCCGCCCTCGTGGCTCATGGGAAAGTGACAGGCCCTATGGCGGAGATTGAAGACAGGGGCAGTGGTTCGAATCCCATGCGGACCATTTGTTGGGGATACATACCAAACAAACAATAATAGTCCCTGGCTCTGAAATTCACCTGCTACGCTTGCTTAGAAGCCTACAGGCGAGCCTATAGACGGGCTCTCTCTGCCTTTTTACCGCTGTCCCAAAATCCCTCAACTTTTACCTCAATATTGCTTCTTAGCCTTGCTACCCACCGCCAAACACGCCAGGCATTGTCGCTTTCTCAATCTCTTCTTCACGTCTGAACAAACGCTCAATTTTGCCTTCATTAACACAAATTATACATCAAAACGTAGGTATTTTTCTTGCCTTTCACAAAATGCCACCGTCATTATCGCAGGAGTTGCCGTTTTCTCGCAAATGGCCTCCAAGCAACACAAAGTCAGAAACGTCCCCATTTAAAGTCTATGGAGACTTCAGTGAAAATGACAGCTGGAATTCTGTAACGGAGGCGTTTTCAACTCCTCATATCTCCTAGATGTATTTTCCTTATAGACCTGGAAATCGCCTTGATTTTTTTTTCTTTTTTAATTAAAGCCTGCTGATTGTTACAGTGAAGGAATGATGTTGACAGGCCGTGTATTTTGGTGTTACAGAACATTTTGTAATCCTATAATATATTATAGGGCAGGCTGAACGCGCTTTGGGAGCGGGAGACCCGGGTTGAAAACTAGCCAGTGGCAGTATCGATTATCTTTCCCTAATTCACTTTATAATTACAAATTGTCAACACTTGAACATTCCCACGTGTGTTCTGATCAAAACAGTGCAAGAATGAGCTCTTTAGCTTTTGATTACAACTTATCCACATTTCTTTGCGGACAATCCTGCATGTCACAAATAAATGACACAAAGCTCATCTGTGGCTGTGCACCATTCGTGGTGCGTTGGCTCCCTCTACTGGTACGCGCCTCATTCAAATGTCGCCGCACATTTAAAATTGCAGGGTGTCTTTACACTGTCATAGCTCCTAGATAGATTTCTTCAGAGACCTGAAAATCGCTGTGATTATTCACCATAGCCTGCTGATTCTTACAGTGAAAGAACAATGTCAACGTATAGCATCGTTGGTTACTTTAATTGTGTTTGTGTTTTTTTAAATCAAATCCTACAAAATATAATAAGCAACTTATGGCAGCTCTAGATAAACATGGCATTTACGATAAGTTTCAGTCCGGTTTTCGTCAGTTTCATTCCACGGAGACAGCTCTTCTTAGGGTCTCAAGTGATATCTTGATGGATAATGATGCAGGAAAATGCTCTGTTCTACTCATGTTGGACCTCACATCAGCTTTCGACACAGCTGACCATCACATCCTCATTGAAAGGCTGAAAAAATGGGTTGGTGTATCTGGAACTGCATTAGAGTGGTTCTCCTCTTATCTCCATCACCGATCCTTTTCTGTGGCAGTCTCCGATTTTAGGTCATCCTCTACCTCCCTTACTTATGGTGTCCCTCAAGGGTCAGTTTTGGGCCTTTATTGTTTTTAATTTATCTTCTTCCCCTCCAGCATATAATGGGCTCTTTTGAGGACATTTCTTATCATTGTTATGCTGATGATATTCAGTTGTACATTTCTTTTATGCCCGAGGATTTATCTAAGCTTCAGCGTCTGAATGATTGCTTAGATTTGATCAAACGTAGGACGGCTGCAAATTTCCTCCAGCTCAACGAGGGGAAAACCAAAGTCCTCGTATGCGCCCCTGATAGATTCCTATCGCAGATAGTGAAAGCCCTTGGTCCTCCCTCACTCTATGTTAAATCCTCTGTCAGGAATTTAGGTGTCACCTTTGACTCCAGTTTCACATTGGATGGGCATGTGAAATCTCTGGTTCGGTCTTGTTTTATCATTCAAGAAATGTGGCTAGGCTAAGCCCGAATTTATCTCGATCTGAACTGGAGATTGCTATACATGCATTTATCTCGTCACGCTTGGATTATTGCAATTCGCTGTTTATGTGTCTTAGCAAAGGTTCTCTGGATCGTCTGCAGGTTGTGCAAAACGCTGCAGCTAGGCTTTTGACAAAATCCTCCAAGTACTCACATGTGACACCGTTGTTATCTCAGTTACACTGGCTTCCTGTTAAATTTAGAGTCGATTTTAAGATCCTGGTCTTGACCTACAGAGCTGTGCATGGACTGGCACCTGCCTACATCTTTGATCTGCTACAGCCTTATGTCCCCAGCAGGTCTTTGAGGTCATCTGATCTGGGCTTACTTGCTATAAAAAAATACTAAGAGGAGGACTAAGGGTGATAGAGCTTTTGCCACTGTGGCCCCTAGACTGTGGAACTCTCTCCCCCAAGCATTAAGAACTGTGGACTCAGTAGCTGTTTTTAAAACACAACTCAAAACTCACCTTTTTAAAACTGCTTTTGGTTAATTTTTTGCCTGTTTTATTTAGTCTTTTTAAATCTTTTTATGACTTGTAATTTATGTGCAGCACTTTGTGATTCTGTCTTGAAAGGTGCTATATAAATGAAACTTTATTTATTTATTATTTATTTATTAAAACAGGACCAATTGCGACACAAAACCTCTCGCACACTAACACAAACTCTTTATACAGATACAGAGCTTTACATGTATAAATAAGGCAGACAAAATGCATAAAACACAAGCTATCAACAGATTGTTGGTGGACAGCATGTCACTTTATTTTGGTTTTATCTTGTTTCTTTTTGGTGTAGCCTCACTAAACAAAATGTTTATAAAAATGACCACTTTTATTATGAACACTGGCTCAAAATCCACCGTCAGTGATAAAGAGTAGACATCAGAAGCAAAGTTCTGCCGACATCATCACACCTCCCACCCTCAAGTGGAGGTGGCGGAGAGGAGGCACTTGGAGTTTCGGTCGAGAAAGTGTCCGTGTGACTGAGTCCTGTCCCAGCTCTGCTTCAAGGTCTGTCGGTCCAGCTTGTTGAGGGCCTGAGAGCAAAGACGGATATCCTGGACCAGCTCTGACAAACTGTCCAGGTCTTCACTCTCCCAGGGCCAGAGACCTGACACCCTGCAGGTTAAGCAACAAAGAGACATTTTATTTCATATCCATAATTTCCATTTTTCCCCCTATAAATATTTGACATCCAAATGTAGCCTATTAGCTAGCATCCAGTAACGTTTTCTGCTCCATAAAAGGGAAAATTAATTCACAACTAATCGTTTTTGTTTTTGTTTTTTATCTTTAAACCACACTTCTATATTGTAATGTCTGTGTGTGTACTCATCAAGCAACACCTCTGTGCATACATACTAAATGTTCAAACTTAGAAATGTGTCAAAAGGAAACAGACGCACAGCAAGACACAAACTGTTGCCAAGTACAACTTTGCACAGGTGATAAAAACATCAAATATCATCAAATTGTGAATTAGTGTGAAACGGTGAATCTAAGAATAGGCTCCCAAACAGTCATATCCAGAACAAATTACTTTTAACACATCAATGAGTAAGCAGGCATAGGGATTGGACAGCCTGGTTCTATCACAAGGGCCATAATATATTTGCCACCGCTGAGTTACAGTAAAGAGTAGGGGCGATAGGCAAGACTTACCTTTACTAGCACTGATGGTTTGGAGCACCATCTCAGCAGCGCCACGGTCGTGCAGCCGAGCCTGCTGATACAACAGCTTCTGCTTCTCCATCTCTTTTCCTTTGTTAGAAAGGTGACACATATCATTGCAGACCATCTAAAAATGAAACTGCTAAAAACTTGAGGAGACTAGTGGAAGATTCAAGACCGATTGATCACCTACTTCAAAACTCTTCACTTCTCCATCGTCATCCTCTTCATCATGGCAACTCTGAAGGAAGGGAGAAAGGTGAAAAAAAGCATACAAACTACAGACTGATTACTTCGGATAGATATAGCCACATCAGCGACGGGAAGTTCCAAAGCACTGAGGCATCAAACTGAGTATTTTCGGTGTCACCATCTTTGTTTTTTAAACCAGATGTTACGAATGATGGGGAGGGCCGGTATCTGCTGCTTTGTGCAAAGATGAACAAGATGAAACTTGCCAGAGTTCTACAAAATGACCTGCAGAAGGCCCATCCATCCATCTCCCCAAGCAGAGAAGCCCAGACCTCCCTCTCCCCAGCCACCTCCTCCAGCTTGTCCGGGAAACACCAAGGCGTTCCCAGGCCAGCCGAGAGATATAATCTCTCCAGCGTGTCCTGGGTCTGCCCCGGGCCATCTCCCGGTGGACATGCCCGGAAAACCTCACCCAGGAGGCGCCCAGGGACATCCTTGTCAGATGCCCGAACCACCTCAACTGGCTCCTTTCGATGTGGAGGAGCAGCGGCTCACTCTGGGCCCCTCCCGAATGGCTGAACTTCTCAGCCTATCTCTAAGGGAGAGGCCAGCCACCCTTCAGAGGAAGCTCATTTCCGCCGCTTGTATTCACAATCTCGTTCTTTCGGTCACTACCCACAGCTCGTGACTATAGGTGAGGGTAGATCGAACGGTAAATTAAGGGCCACTGACATGAATGTCTCTGATCAACAATCAACAAACGACTTTATGATGGTGGCCTGGGGACAGAGCTTCCTCTTGTCAACCCTCTGCTGACTGCCCAGCACCGTCTGGCATTTGCCGTAGAATACCAGAATGGTCCACCACTGGTGCCCTGTGCTTTTCACAGATGATAGCAGGTTCACCCTGAGCACATGTGACAGATGTGAAAGGGTCTAGAGAAGCTGTGGAGAACATTATGCCGCCTGTAACATCGTTCAGTATGACTGGTCTGGGGAGGCATATCCATGGACAGACGCACAAACCTCTAACAGACTAGGTAATGGCACCCTGACTCCCATTAAGTAATGGGATGAAATCCTTGGACTCACATCAGACCCTATGGTGATGCATTGGATCCTGGGTTCCTCCTGGTGCCTGACAATGCCTGGCCTCATGTGGCTCGAGTATGCATGTAGTTCCTTCGGAATGACAATGCCTGATACCACTAACTGCCCCCATGCTCGGCTGACATAGATCCAATAAAACACCTCAACTTTTCCAGAAGTTCGGTGATACCCTGGTCCGGATCTGGCAGGAGATCCCCCAGGACACCATCCGTCTTCTCATTAGGAGCATGTCTGTCAGATCTTTCTGTCTGTCAGATCCATGCACACTTTGCCTGGCAAAGTGTGCAGTGAGATTGAGTCTCACATGCTTTAATTTTTATTCGATGTGTAGGTGTTCACCACAAACAGTTTTTATTTTTATTTTGGGAACTTGGTTGATCCTAAAGCTAAACACACCATTCTTTGTGTTTATATATATGTCATGATCCAGGTCAGTGTTCAGTGGTTTTCTGTCCTGGCCTTGCGCTCTGCATCTGCCTTTTGGGGTGGAGCCCTGGTTCAACACCTACACTTCTCCACGCGTTTTCCATCTGTGGCATTCAGCAAGACAGTATTTAAAACCAGTGTTGCCATCAGTTCTTCACCAGTTCGTTTCTTTGTTCATGCCAAGTACTTGATCTCTTTGTGCCTTTAGCAATCTCGTCAAGTCACCACCTTACTCCTTCCTCTGGACGCTGGTCTCCACAGTCAAATCCCAGCTTCATTCTGCAACTTGCTTCTCTCGACTTAAATTACTCACTGCTCTCACCTGCCTGTCCTCCTGCCTGCTGCTTCCTCTGCATTACTAGAATACAAGGCTGGAACCCAACTCACTCACTCAACACTCAGAGGGCTACCCGCCTCCAGAGCCACCTGCAAGACTCCTCGTCAGAGATTTCCCTGCCACGTATTCATGTCTCACCATAGTTTATTCTGTGATTTCAATAAAACTTGTGAAATCTTATTTCCGCTCTGTATTGTGTCTGCACTTATGTTCACTCCCACGTACTGCTCTCCCGGCCTTGACAGCATGAAGTGTCTGAAGAAATATACCCAGCAGACCCAATTCGGAGTGCAATCACTAAGCAGTGATATATTAACAGTGTCCTAAACCAACAACAACTCTACCATCCAGAAGACTAGTTACTAGTGCAGCTGCTAGTGCTACTGTTAACAGTGCAGCTGCTAACATTTGGTTAATTTGCCACAGTTTGGTGCATCTGTTTTAATTTCTTTTCCCTCTCTTAGCTTTTCAGGCCACACTAAACTATTCTACACTGAAGGTAGGGGAGGTGCCAGTTGCAATAAGTGATTTGATTAGGCAGTACAGCGCCCTGCAAGTAATCCATCAGCCCAAAAGCATCATCCCTGGTCGATGACATAAACAGCACGCAGAACAATAACAGGTTTTTTACCGTCTATGCTAAGCCAGCTATGTGAGTTTCAATTCAAAAGTGTTTAGTGTTGGTACTCAGCAACAGATACCTTAGCCATGATGTCTGCGTAGCCATGTAGAGATGATCCTCATCCAGTTTACTGCAAAAACAAACACATTCACCAAAGTTAGCACAATTATAGCTGTATTAAGGAAAATAATTTTGGTGCACCACTGACTGAAATGACATCTTCTCATTTAACAGTTTTTCATTATTTTGATGAATATTACATGTTTTATATTTCAGATTCTTTAAAATAGCCGCCCTTTGCTTTGATTACTGCTTTGCACACTCTTGGCATTCTCTCTCCATGAGCTTCATGAGGTGGTCACCTGAAATGGTTTTCCAAAAGTCTTGAAGGAGTTCCCAGAGATGCTGAGCACTTGTTGGTCCTTTTGCCTTCCCTCTGTGCTCCATCTCATCCCAAACCATCTCCATTGGGTTTAGGTCAGGTGACTGTGGAGGCCAGGCCTCCATCACTCTCCTTCTTGGTCAAACAGCCCTCGCACAGCCTGGAGGTGTGTTTGGGCTCATTGTACTGTTGGAAAATAAATGACGGTCCAACTAAACACAAACTGGATGAGATGGCATGTCGCTGCAGGATGCTGTGGCAGCCATGCTGGTTCAGTGTGCCTTCAATTTGAAAAAAATCCCAGCAATGGTGTCACCACCAAAGCACTCCCACACCATCACACCTCCTCCTCCATGCTTCACAGTGGGAACCGTGCATGTGGAGACCATCCGTTCACCTTTCTGCGTCACACAAAGACACGGTGGGTGGAATCAAAGATCTCAGATTTGACTCATCAGACCACAGCACAGATTTCCACTGGTCTAATGTCCACTCCTTGTGTTTCTTGGCCCAAACAAATCTCTTCTGCTTGTTGCTTTTCCTTAGTCGTGGTTCTTAGCAGCTATTTGACCATAAAGGCCTGATTCACACACTCTGAACAGTTGATGTAGAGATGTGTCTGCTACTGGAGCTCTGTGTGGCATCTATCTGGGCTCTAATCTGAGCTGCTGTTAACTTGCGATTTCTGAGCCTCGGGACTCGGATGAATGTATCCTCAGCAGCAGAGGTGACTCTTGGTCTTCCTTTCCTGGGGCGGTCCAGTTTGTCATAGCGTTTTTCCTGACTGCACTTGGGGACACATTCAGAGTTTAGCAATTCCCAGACTGACTGATGGGCTGTCATTTCTCTTTACTTACCTCATTGGTTGTTGCCATATTATAAATTAATACAGTTGTCAAACAGGGCTGTCAGCTGTGTACCAACCTGACTTCTGCACAACACACCTGATGGTCCCAACCCCATTAAGAAGGCAAGAAACTCCACAAATGAACCCTGACAGGCACACCTGTGAAATGAAACCATTTCAGGTGACTACATCACGAAGCTCCTTGAGATAGATGTGCTTGAAGCTGTTGTCCTGTGAGCTGCCTATCACACAAGCTGTTAACTCTCAGAACCTTGTCCTGTGATTCAGTCGTGTCTTTGGGTCTGCAGACCTCTTCCTGTCACAGTTTGTTTCTCAGTGCGTTTGATGGTGAAGGAAACTGTACTCACTGACACTTTGACTTTCTTTGTCAGGACAGACCTACATTTTAAGTGTTATGATGGTCTCTCTCTCTTCCACTGTTAATGGTCTTTTCTCACCATTTTGTAGCAACACACTACTTACTGCAGTACAGTACTGTTCAGCTGATGCTCACAAGGGTATGGCACCAACACTGCTTTATGCAGACAGAGGGGTTGGAATTAATCCAAGTTGGAACACCTGTAGGAATTAGTAGCAGCAGCTTTCAAGGCTTGATCAACCTTCACTGCTGCAGAACAGCTTTGAATGTTAACCCATGTTGTGTCCCTGAAAAAGGCCTTTTGGTATAATTCTGAAATGTACATTATTTTTCAGTTTGGGTAACCTAACCTCTGGCAGCTCACCACTTACCTTTGTACCATTTCAAGCTATTCATTGGACTTTAACGACATGAACTGCAACAAATAACTGGAAAAATAGGGACTTTTAACAGGTAGTGTGTAAAATACACACCATTTTTCTGTTAGGGCTGTTCTGCTGAACAGCTGGATGAGCTGATGCAGGGGATCTATGTGTTTGTGTTTCTGCCCTCCTCTTCCTCAGATGGCTCCTGTTCACCTGGTTTCTGAAATCAACACACATTCACAAAGTGCTAAAACTCTGCTATACACTGAAGAAATTAACACATAATTTGCCTTCAAAACAAGCAAAAATTCCAGAGTAGTCAGAAGAATTCCACTCGTTTTGTTTTTTTAAATGAAATGAACTTACAGCGAGGTCTTCTATGAGTTTATCTTCAAAGTAGTGCTCCTCTGTCTCCATCCAGGACTTTTCATAGCCCTGCAGGAACAAGTTTACAGCCCGGTGCCTAGTATGAGAGAGATACATGGATGACTAATAACTGTTTATCTACCCATCTTCTGCTGCTTATAAAGGGCTGCACTGTAGGTGCAACATATATCCACAACCTTTCCTCACTAGCCCGAGGTGTGGCTGTAATGAGGGTGGGAAAATAATAAAGTGCAGAATTTTAAATATTTCTTCTTCATTTTACATGTGTGTGTGTTTGAGAACATACCTTGGCAAGTTATAGAGTGGTGCCATCCTGAAGCAAGCGACGACATCTCTCTTCCTCTGTTTTGAAAGCAGTTTGTGCCACACAGCCTTCTACTGCGCTGAGGATGCTCCACCTGAAGACACAAACTGAACCACTCAGTATACTAGATATTTAGTTGGTGTACCTTACCATCTGGAAGCCATATTATCCTGGAGAAGTATGTGGTCAGCTTTAATGAAGACCAATCAGCTAGTTTAAGAGGACCGTGGGTACCTTAAAGCTATACTCTCTACGTTGGCACAAAAATGCGCAAAATCAACTCAAACTTGAATATATAGACCTGCTCCAGGTGGAAGAGGACATGACCAATATCCAGGATTCTCTCCACAGTCTTCTCTGGGTCAGTAGTATCCTCATAGTGGTTTGGGAGGTCTCTGTACAGAGCCATCTGCCAACGAATTGCTGGGTCCTCTGACTTGTAAGACACACAGAGGAAATGCATGACTCTATTGGCCCATTCACAAGGTTAAGCACCTTGTGAATATATAAATATATAGTACCAACCAACATCTACCAACTGGTTTACATCTGTCTCGACTTAACAAAACAAAAGCCAAAACACAGAAACACCACATGTAAAGCTCATGATTCAGTAGCTGTTTATAACTACCTTGCTGGCAATAACTTGAATTGGTTGTTTTTTGTATGACTTCGTAAGTCTTTAAATCATGTGGCAGAATTTTGGCCCACCCTTGTTTATAACGTTGCTTCAGTTGATTTAGGTTTGAAGCCATTCATTTACGCACAGCACTCTTAAGGTCCTGCTACTTTCAGTATTTCAGTCACTCTATAACTTCAGATCAGTTCTTTCTCCTGCTGGTGTGTTTGGGATCATGTCCTGTTTCCTGACCCCAGTGTGGGAAGCTTTAGCTGTCAAGTAGATGCTTCACATATGACTCTGGAATATACAGTGTATCAAAATAAATCATACACTTTCAAAGGCTGTATTTAAGCTTACACTAAATTTAAAATACATGGCTGAATATAAGTTTTACATACAAAATGTTCAATGTTTATGAATAATCAATGAATACGTCATCCATAGTTCACTGTAGTCACTGCAGCCACTGCTGTTGTAATGCAATTGTTCCGGGTGAATGGCTGCAGAATGAAAGCACTTTGAAATCGAATGATTCTTTTTGATACAGCCTGTACTCTCCCGTACAGACGAGTTTAGTGATGTTAGTGGGATAGGGGCTATGGAGTGATAGAGTTCCTTCAATCACTTGTTGACAGATTGAATTTCCTATTCTATATCTTTCGGATAACCTATGATATCACTGTGAAGTAGCCTTATTTATCTTATGGACATAAAGGTCATCAGTTCGTTTTGTCCTCTTACTCTAGATTTGTGTGAAATTTAAACTGAATCTGAGTACTTGACTCTAAATTTTGCGAGTTTGCCCACCGACCATCAAAATCGAATCACTTCATCCTTGTGCCAGATTTGAAGAATTTCTCTTAAACCAGTCCTTTGACATTACTTTCACAAAATAAGATAAACTGACAACAACCTGACACCATGGCAAAATCTAAGCCCAGAGGCATAATGTGTAAGTATACTTTAAGTAACTTGTGTCCTTTTCTTACCTTTCCTTGTAAATGTAGGTTGTTCCTGATGACCTCTCGAACTTCGTCCTCTGTGTCTTTCTGCAAAAGAATTATTAACTTCGATCAAACAACAGGTATTCTGTGACCTACAAATCCTATCAAAGATGTCATGAGCAAAAAATATTTATTCAGTAATTAGTAATGAAAATTTTACAAAGCTAAGGCAGAGTTATTTGCTGTTACTAAAGGTTTACCTCAGGAATACCAATACTGCAATAATTGATTGTTATTGTCATACACCTCACCCCAACCAGTCATGGTAGATTTTTAAAAACAAATAGACATGTAAACATTATATCAAGCAAATATAGAATAGAATAGAACAGAATAGCTTTTTATTGTCACTGTTACAAGAACAGTGAAAGGCAGTTTGCATCTCTCCGTGTGTGTAGAGTACACAATAGCGAATGTATTTACACAATAACAGACAAATTTACATTTACACAAGAAAAGATATGGTGGTGCACCAGTTATTGGTCGTGT
>NW_020329351.1:0-26180 GCF_001858045.2 Oreochromis niloticus | reverse complement strand
ACAAGGAGATTGGAAAGAAAGTGTGTGAAATCTGGAGGAACCTCCAGGTTTCCACGCCTGCTGTGATGGATGCTTACAAGTGGGTGAGATGGATATCAGAGTGCAGGAGCCGAGGAACAGGTCCAAGAACTGAAACATAAGGAGATTGGAAGGAAAACCATTTTGAAATCTGGAGGCAAACTCCAGGTTTCCACGCCTGCTCTGATGGATGCTTACAAGCGGGTGAGATGGATATCAGAGTGCAGGAGCCCAGGAACAGATCCAAGACCAGAACCATAAGGAGATTGGAAAGAAAGCATTGTGAAATCTGGAGGGAACATCCAGGTTTCCACGCCTGCTGTGATGGATGCTTACAAGCGGGTGAGATGGATATCAGAGTCAGGAGCCCAGGAACAGATCCAAGACCTGAACATAAGGAGAGTGGAAAGAAGCGTTGTGAAATCTGGAGGGAACCTCCAGGTTTCCACGCAGCTGTGATGGATGCTTACAAGCGGGTGAGATGGATATCAGAGTGCAGGAGCCCAGGAACAGATCCAAGACCTGAAACACAAGGAGATTGGAAAAAAGCGTTGTGAATCTGGAGGGAACTCAGGTTTCCACGCCTGCTGTGATGGATGCTTACAAGCGGGTGAGATGGATATCAGAGTGCAGGAGCCCAGGAACAGATCCAAGACCTGAAACACAAGGAGATGGAAAGAAAGCGTTGTGAAATCTGGAGGGAACCTCCAGGTTTCCACGCCTGCTGTGATGGATGCTTACAAGCGGGTGAGATGGATATCAGAGTGCAGGAGCCCAGGAACAGATCCAAGACCTGAAACACAAGGAGAGTGGAAACAAAGCGTTGTGAAATCTGGAGGGAACCTCCAGGTTTCCACGCCTGCTGTGATGGATGCTTACAAGCGGGTGAGATGGATATCAGAGTGCAGGAGCCCAGGAACAGTCCAAGACTGAAACATAAGGAGATTGGAAAGAAAGCGTTGTGAAATCTGGAGGAACCTCCAGGTTTCCACGCCTGCTGTGATGGATGCTTACAAGCGGGTGAGATGGATATCAGAGTGCAGGAGCCCAGGAACAGATCCAAGACCAGAAACATAAGGAGATTGGAAAGAAAGCATTGTGAAATCTGGAGGGAACTCCAGGTTTCCACGCCTGCTGTGATGGATCTTACAAGCGGGTGAGATGGATATCAGAGTTCAGGAGCCCAGGAACAGATCCAAGACCTGAACATAAGGAGATGGAAAGAAAGCGTTGTGAAATCTGGAGGGAACCTCCAGGTTTCCACGCCTGCTGTGATGGATGCTTACAAGCGGGTGAGATGGATATCAGAGTGCAGGAGCCCGGAAGAGATCCAAGACCTGAAACACAAGGAGAGTGGAAAGAAAGCGTTGTGAAATCTGGAGGGAACCTCCAGGTTTCCACGCCTGCTGTGATGGATGCTTACAAGCGGGTGAGATGGATATCAGAGTGCAGGAGCCCAGGAACAGATCCAAGACCTGAAACACAAGGAGATTGGAAAGAAAGCGTTGTGAAATCTGGAGGGAACCTCCAGGTTTCCACGCCTGCTGTGATGGATGCTTACAAGCGGGTGAGATGGATATCAGAGTGCAGGAGCCCAGGAACAGATCCAAGACCTGAAACACAAGGAGATTGGAAACAAAGCGTTGTGAAATCTGGAGGGAACCTCCAGGTTTCCACGCCTGCTGTGATGGATGCTTACAAGCGGGTGAGATGGATATCAGAGTGCAGGAGCCCAGGAACAGATCCAAGACCTGAAACACAAGGAGATGGAAAAAAGCGTTGTGAAATCTGGAGGGAACCTCCAGGTTTCCACGCCTGCTGTGATGGATGCTTACAAGCGGTGAGATGGATATCAGAGTGCAGGAGCCAGGAACAGTCCAAGACTGAAACATAAGGAGATTGGAAGAAAGCGTTGTGAAATCTGGAGGGAACCTCCAGGTTTCCACGCCTGCTGTGATGGATGCTTACAAGCGGGTGAGATGGATATCAGAGTGCAGGAGCCCAGGAACAGATCCAAGACCTGAAACATAAGGAGATTGGAAAGAAAGCGTTGTGAAATCTGGAGGGAACCTCAGGTTTCCACGCCTGCTGTGATGGATGCTTACAAGCGGGTGAGATGGATATCAGAGTGCAGGAGCCCAGGAACAGATCCAAGACCTGAAACACAAGGAGATGGAAAGAAAGCTTGTGAAATCTGGAGGGAACCTCCAGGTTTCCACGCTGCTGTGATGGATGCTTACAAGCGGGTGAGATGGATATCAGAGTGAGGAGCCCAGGAACAGATCCAAGACCTGAAACACAAGGAGATTGGAAAGAAAGCGTTGTGAAATCTGGAGGGAACTCCAGGTTTCCACGCCTGCTGTGATGGATGCTTACAAGCGGGTGAGATGGATATCAGAGTGCAGGAGCCCAGGAACAGATCCAAGACCTGAAACATAGGAGTTGGAAAGAAAGCGTTGTGAAATCTGGAGGGAACCTCCAGGTTTCCACGCCTGCTGTGATGGATGCTTACAAGCGGGTGAGATGGATATCAGAGTGCAGGAGCCCAGGAACAGATCCAAGACCTGAAACACAAGGAGATTGGAAACAAAGCTTGTGAAATCTGGAGGGAACCTCCAGGTTTCCACGCCTGCTGTGATGGATGCTTACAAGCGGGTGAGATGGATATCAGAGTGCAGGAGCCCAGGAACAGATCCAAGAACTGAAACATAAGGAGAGTGGAAAGAAAGCGTTGTGAAATCTGGAGGAACCTCCAGGTTTCCACGCCTGCTGTGATGGATGCTTACAAGCGGGTGAGATGGATATCAGAGTGCAGGAGCCAGGAACAGATCCAAGACCTGAAACACAAGGAGATTGGAAAGAAAGCGTTGTGAAATCTGGAGGGAACCTCCAGGTTTCCACGCCTGCTGTGATGGATGCTTACAAGCGGGTGAGATGGATATCAGAGTGCAGGAGCCCAGGAACAGATCCAAGACCTGAAACACAAGGAGAGTGGAAAAAAGCGTTGTGAAATCTGGAGGGAACCTCCAGGTTTCCACGCCTGCTGTGATGGATGCTTACAAGCGGGTGAGATGGATATCAGAGTGCAGGAGCCCAGGAACAGATCCAAGACCTGAAACAAGGAGATTGGAAAGAAAGCGTTGTGAAATCTGGAGGGAACCTCCAGGTTTCCACGCCTGCTGTGATGGATGCTTACAAGCGGGTGAGATGGATATCAGAGTGCAGGAGCCCAGGAACAGATCCAAGACCTGAAACACAAGGAGAGTGGAAAAAAGCGTTGTGAAATCTGGAGGGAACCTCCAGGTTTCCACGCCTGCTGTGATGGATGCTTACAAGCGGGTGAGATGGATATCAGAGTGCAGGAGCCCAGGAACAGATCCAAGACCTGAAACATAAGGAGATTGGAAAGAAAGCGTTGTGAAATCTGGAGGGAACCTCCAGGTTTCCACGCCTGCTGTGATGGATGCTTACAAGCGGGTGAGATGGATATCAGAGTGCAGGAGCCCAGGAACAGATCCAAGACCTGAAACACAAGGAGAGTGGAAAGAAAGCGTTGTGAAATCTGGAGGGAACCTCCAGGTTTCCACGCCTGCTGTGATGGATGCTTACAAGCGGGTGAGATGGATATCAGAGTGCAGGAGCCCAGGAACAGATCCAAGACCTGAAACACAAGGAGATTGGAAAGAAAGCGTTGTGAAATCTGGAGGGAACCTCAGGTTTCCACGCCTGCTGTGATGGATGCTTACAAGCGGGTGAGATGGATATCAGAGTGCAGGAGCCCAGGAACAGATCCAAGACCTGAAACAAAGGAGAGTGGAAAGAAAGCGTTGTGAAATCTGGAGGGAACCTCCAGGTTTCCACGCCTGCTGTGATGGATGCTTACAAGCGGGTGAGATGGATATCAGAGTGCAGGAGCCCAGGAACAGATCCAAGACCTGAAACACAAGGAGATTGGAAAGAAAGCGTTGTGAAATCTGGAGGGAACCTCCAGGTTTCCACGCTGCTGTGATGGATGCTTACAAGCGGGTGAGATGGATATCAGAGTGCAGGAGCCCAGGAACAGATCCAAGACCTGAAACAAAGGAGATTGGAAAGAAAGCGTTGTGAAATCTGGAGGGAACCTCCAGGTTTCCACGCCTGCTGTGATGGATGCTTACAAGCGGGTGAGATGGATATCAGAGTGCAGGAGCCCAGGAACAGATCCAAGACCTGAAACATAAGGAGAGTGGAAAGAAAGCGTTGTGAAATCTGGAGGGAACCTCCAGGTTTCCACGCCTGCTGTGATGGATGCTTACAAGCGGGTGAGATGGATATCAGAGTGCAGGAGCCCAGGAACAGATCCAAGACCTGAAACACAAGGAGATGGAAAGAAAGCGTTGTGAAATCTGGAGGGAACCTCCAGGTTTCCACGCCTGCTGTGATGGATGCTTACAAGCGGGTGAGATGGATATCAGAGTGCAGGAGCCCAGGAACAGATCCAAGACCTGAAACATAAGGAGATTGGAAAGAAAGCGTTGTGAAATCTGGAGGGAACCTCCAGGTTTCCACGCCTGCTGTGATGGATGCTTACAAGCGGGTGAGATGGATATCAGAGTGCAGGAGCCCAGGAACAGATCCAAGACCTGAAACACAAGGAGATTGGAAAGAAAGCGTTGTGAAATCTGGAGGGAACCTCCAGGTTTCCACGCCTGCTGTGATGGATGCTTACAAGCGGGTGAGATGGATATCAGAGTGCAGGAGCCCAGGAACAGATCCAAGACCTGAAACATAAGGAGATTGGAAAGAAAGCGTTGTGAAATCTGGAGGGAACCTCCAGGTTTCCACGCCTGCTGTGATGGATGCTTACAAGCGGGTGAGATGGATATCAGAGTGCAGGAGCCCAGGAACAGATCCAAGACCTGAAACACAAGGAGATTGGAAAGAAAGCGTTGTGAAATCTGGAGGGAACCTCCAGGTTTCCACGCCTGCTGTGATGGATGCTTACAAGCGGGTGAGATGGATATCAGAGTGCAGGAGCCCAGGAACAGATCCAAGACCTGAAACATAAGGAGATTGGAAAGAAAGCGTTGTGAAATCTGGAGGGAACCTCAGGTTTCCACGCCTGCTGTGATGGATGCTTACAAGCGGGTGAGATGGATATCAGAGTGCAGGAGCCCAGGAACAGATCCAAGACCTGAAACACAAGGAGATGGAAAAAAGCGTTGTGAAATCTGGAGGGAACCTCCAGGTTTCCACGCCTGCTGTGATGGATGCTTACAAGCGGGTGAGATGGATATCAGAGTGCAGGAGCCCAGGAACAGATCCAAGACCTGAAACACAAGGAGATTGGAAAGAAAGCGTTGTGAAATCTGGAGGGAACCTCCAGGTTTCCACGCTGCTGTGATGGATGCTTACAAGCGGGTGAGATGGATATCAGAGTGCAGGAGCCCAGGAACAGATCCAAGACCTGAAACATAAGGAGATGGAAAGAAAGCGTTGTGAAATCTGGAGGGAACCTCCAGGTTTCCACGCCTGCTGTGATGGATGCTTACAAGCGGGTGAGATGGATATCAGAGTGCAGGAGCCCAGGAACAGATCCAAGACCTGAAACACAAGGAGATGGAAAGAAAGCGTTGTGAAATCTGGAGGGAACCTCCAGGTTTCCACGCCTGCTGTGATGGATGCTTACAAGCGGGTGAGATGGATATCAGAGTGCAGGAGCCCAGGAACAGATCCAAGACCTGAAACACAAGGAGATTGGAAAGAAAGCGTTGTGAAATCTGGAGGGAACCTCCAGGTTTCCACGCCTGCTGTGATGGATGCTTACAAGCGGGTGAGATGGATATCAGAGTGCAGGAGCCCAGGAACAGATCCAAGACCTGAAACATAAGGAGATTGGAAAGAAAGCGTTGTGAAATCTGGAGGGAACCTCCAGGTTTCCACGCCTGCTGTGATGGATGCTTACAAGCGGGTGAGATGGATATCAGAGTGCAGGAGCCCAGGAACAGATCCAAGACCTGAAACACAAGGAGAGTGGAAAAAAGCGTTGTGAAATCTGGAGGGAACCTCCAGGTTTCCACGCCTGCTGTGATGGATGCTTACAAGCGGGTGAGATGGATATCAGAGTGCAGGAGCCCAGGAACAGATCCAAGACCTGAAACACAAGGAGATTGGAAAGAAAGCGTTGTGAAATCTGGAGGGAACCTCCAGGTTTCCTCGCCTGCTGTGATGGATGCTTACAAGCGGGTGAGATGGATATCAGAGTGCAGGAGCCCAGGAACAGATCCAAGACCTGAAACATAAGGAGATTGGAAAGAAAGCGTTGTGAAATCTGGAGGGAACCTCCAGGTTTCCACGCCTGCTGTGATGGATGCTTACAAGCGGGTGAGATGGATATCAGAGTGCAGGAGCCCAGGAACAGATCCAAGACCTGAAACACAAGGAGATTGGAAAAAAGCTTGTGAAATCTGGAGGGAACCTCCAGGTTTCCACGCCTGCTGTGATGGATGCTTACAAGCGGGTGAGATGGATATCAGAGTGCAGGAGCCCAGGAACAGATCCAAGACTGAAACATAAGGAGATGGAAAGAAAGCGTTGTGAAATCTGGAGGGAACCTCCAGGTTTCCACGCCTGCTGTGATGGATGCTTACAAGCGGGTGAGATGGATATCAGAGTGCAGGAGCCCAGGAACAGATCCAAGACCTGAAACACAAGGAGAGTGGAAACAAAGCGTTGTGAAATCTGGAGGGAACCTCCAGGTTTCCACGCCTGCTGTGATGGATGCTTACAAGCGGGTGAGATGGATATCAGAGTGCAGGAGCCCAGGAACAGATCCAAGACCTGAAACATATGGAGATTGGAAAGAAAGCGTTGTGAAATCTGGAGGGAACCTCCAGGTTTCCACGTCAGCTGTGATGGATGCTTACAAGCGGGTGAGATGATATCAGAGTGCAGGAGCCCAGGAACAATCCAAGACCTGAAACACAAGGAGATGGAAACAAAGCGTTGTGAAATCTGGAGGGAACCTCCAGGTTTCCACGCCTGCTGTGATGGATGCTTACAAGCGGGTGAGATGATATCAGAGTGCAGGAGCCCAGGAACAGATCCAAGACCTGAAACATAAGGAGATTGGAAAGAAAGCGTTGTGAAATCTGGAGGAACCTCAGGTTTCCACGCTGCTGTGATGGATGCTTACAAGCGGGTGAGATGGATATCAGAGTGCAGGAGCCCAGGAACAGATCCAAGACCTGAAACACAAGGAGAGTGGAAACAAAGCGTTGTGAAATCTGGAGGGAACCTCCAGGTTTCCACGCTGCTGTGATGGATGCTTACAAGCGGGTGAGATGGATATCAGAGTGCAGGAGCCCAGGAACAGATCCAAGACCTGAAACACAAGGAGATTGGAAAGAAAGCGTTGTGAAATCTGGAGGGAACCTCCAGGTTTCCACGCCTGCTGTGATGGATGCTTACAAGCGGGTGAGATGGATATCAGAGTGCAGGAGCCCAGGAACAGATCCAAGACCTGAAACATAAGGAGATGGAAAGAAAGCGTTGTGAAATCTGGAGGGAACCTCCAGGTTTCCACGCCTGCTGTGATGGATGCTTACAAGCGGGTGAGATGGATATCAGAGTGCAGGAGCCCAGGAACAGATCCAAGACCTGAAACACAAGGAGATTGGAAAGAAAGCGTTGTGAAATCTGGAGGGAACCTCCAGGTTTCCACGTCTGCTGTGATGGATGCTTACAAGCGGGTGAGATGGATATCAGAGTGCAGGAGCCCAGGAACAGATCCAAGACCTGAAACAAAGGAGATTGGAAAAAAGCGTTGTGAAATCTGGAGGGAACCTCCAGGTTTCCACGCCTGCTGTGATGGATGCTTACAAGCGGGTGAGATGGATATCAGAGTGCAGGAGCCCAGGAACAGATCCAAGACCTGAAACATAAGGAGAGTGGAAAGAAAGCGTTGTGAAATCTGGAGGAACCTCCAGGTTTCCACGCCTGCTGTGATGGATGCTTACAAGCGGTGAGATGGATATCAGAGTGCAGGAGCCCAGGAACAGATCCAAGACCTGAAACACAAGGAGATGGAAAGAAAGCGTTGTGAAATCTGGAGGGAACCTCCAGGTTTCCACGCCTGCTGTGATGGATGCTTACAAGCGGGTGAGATGGATATCAGAGTGCAGGAGCCCAGGAACAGATCCAAGACCTGAAACATAAGGAGATTGGAAGGAAAAGCGTTGTGAAATCTGGAGGGAACCTCCAGGTTTCCACGCCTGCTGTGATGGATGCTTACAAGCGGGTGAGATGGATATCAGAGTGCAGGAGCCCAGGAACAGATCCAAGACCTGAAACACAAGGAGATTGGAAAGAAAGCGTTGTGAAATCTGGAGGGAACATCCAGGTTTCCACGCCTGCTGTGATGGATGCTTACAAGCGGGTGAGATGGATATCAGAGTGCAGGAGCCCAGGAACAGATCCAAGACCTGAAACATAAGGAGATTGGAAAGAAAGCGTTGTGAAATCTGGAGGGAACCTCCAGGTTTCCACGCCTGCTGTGATGGATGCTTACAAGCGGGTGAGATGGATATCAGAGTGCAGGAGCCCAGGAACAGATCCAAGACCTGAAACACAAGGAGATGGAAAAAAGCGTTGTGAAATCTGGAGGGAACCTCCAGGTTTCCACGCTGCTGTGATGGATGCTTACAAGCGGGTGAGATGGATATCAGATGCAGGAGCCCAGGAACAGATCCAAGACCTGAAACACAAGGAGATTGGAAAGAAAGCGTTGTGAAATCTGGAGGGAACATCCAGGTTTCCACGCCTGCTGTGATGGATGCTTAAAGCGGGTGAGATGGATATCAGAGTGCAGGAGCCCAGGAACAGATCCAAGACCTGAAACATAGGAGTTGGAAAGAAAGCGTTGTGAAATCTGGAGGGAACCTCCAGGTTTCCACGCCTGCTGTGATGGATGCTTACAAGCGGGTGAGATGGATATCAGAGTGCAGGAGCCCAGGAACAGATCCAAGACCTGAAACACAAGGAGATTGGAAACAAAGCTTGTGAAATCTGGAGGGAACCTCAGGTTTCCACGCCTGCTGTGATGGATGCTTACAAGCGGGTGAGATGGATATCAGAGTGCAGGAGCCCAGGAACAGATCCAAGAACTGAAACATAAGGAGAGTGGAAAGAAAGCGCTGTGAAATCTGGAGGAAACCCCCAGGTTTCCACGCCTGCTGTAATGGATGCTTACAAGCGGGTGAGATGGATATCAGTGTGCAGGAGCCCAGGAACAGATCCAAGACCTGAAACACAAGGAGAGTGGAAAGAAAGCGTTGTGAAATCTGGAGGGAACCTCCAGGTTTCCACGCCTGCTGTGATGGATGCTTACAAGCGGGTGAGATGGATATCAGAGTGCAGGAGCCCAGGAACAGATCCAAGACCTGAAACACAAGGAGAGTGGAAACAAAGCGTTGTGAAATCTGGAGGGAACCTCCAGGTTTCCACGCCTGCTGTGATGGATGCTTACAAGCGGGTGAGATGGATATCAGAGTGCAGGAGCCCAGGAACAGATCCAAGACCTGAAACATAGGAGTTGGAAAGAAAGCGTTGTGAAATCTGGAGGGAACCTCCAGGTTTCCACGCCTGCTGTGATGGATGCTTACAAGCGGGTGAGATGGATATCAGAGTGCAGGAGCCCAGGAACAGATCCAAGACCTGAAACAGAAGGAGATTGGAAAGAAAGCTTTGTGAAATCTGGAGGGAACCTACAGGTTTCCACGCCTGCTGTGATGGATGCTTACAAGCGGGTGAGATGGATATCAGAGTGCAGGAGCCCAGGAACAGATCCAAGACTGAAACATAAGGAGAGTGGAAAGAAAGCGCTGTGAAATCTGGAGGAACCCCAGGTTTCCACGCCTGCTGTATGGATGCTTACAAGCGGGTGGATGGATATCAGGTGCAGGAGCCCAGGAACAGATCCAAGACCTGAAACACAAGGAGAGTGGAAAGAAAGCGTTGTGAAATCTGGAGGGAACCTCCAGGTTTCCACGCCTGCTGTGATGGATGCTTACAAGCGGGTGAGATGGATATGAGAGTGCAGGAGCCCAGGAACAGATCCAAGACCTGAAACACAAGGAGAGTGGAAACAAAGCGTTGTGAAATCTGGAGGGAACCTCCAGGTTTCCACGCCTGCTGTGATGGATGCTTACAAGCGGGTGAGATGGATATCAGAGTGCAGGAGCCCAGGAACAGATCCAAGACCTGAAACATATGGAGTTTGGAAAGAAAGCGTTGTGAAATCTGGAGGGAACCTCCAGGTTTCCACGTCAGCTGTGATGGATGCTTACAAGCGGGTGAGATGAATATCAGAGTGCAGGAGCCCAGGAACAAATCCAACACCTGAAACACAAGGAGATTGGAAAGAAAGCGTTGTGAAATCTGGAGGGAACCTCCAGGTTTCCACGCCTGCTGTGATGGATGCTTACAAGCGGGTGAGATGGATATCAGAGTGCAGGAGCCCAGGAACAGATCCAAGACCTGAAACACAAGGAGATTGGAAACAAAGCTTTGTGAAATCTGGCGGGAACCTCCGGTTTCCACGCCTGCTGTGATGGATGCTTACAAGCGGGTGAGTGGATATCAGAGTGCAGGAGCTCAGGAACAGATCCAAGATGAAACATAAGGAGATGGAAAGAAAGCGTTGTGAAATCTGGAGGAAACCTCCAGGTTTCCACGCCTGCTGTAATGGATGCTTACAAGCGGGTGAGATTGATATCAGAGTGCAGGAGCCCAGGATCAGATCCAAGACCTGAAACACAAGGAGATGGAAAGAAAGCGTTGTGAAATCTGGAGGGAACCTCCAGGTTTCCACGCCTGCTGTGATGGATGCTTTCAAGCGGGTGAGATGGATATCAGAGTGCAGGAGCCCAGGAACAGATCCAAGACCTGAAACATAAGGAGATTGGAAAGAAAGCGTTGTGAAATCTGGAGGGAACCTCCAGGTTTCCACGCCTGCTGTGATGGATGCTTACAAGCGGGTGAGCTGGATATCAGAGTGCAGGAGCCCAGGAACAGATCCAAGACCTGAAACACAAGGAGATTGGAAAGAAAGTGTAAGGAGTTTTCCTGTATTGCAACTCAGTTCAGAATAAAAACGCTCAGACAGGTTTATCGTGTACACGGGTGAGACTCTGGCAGACTCGCACCCTGCAGTAAAAAGAAACAGTCTTTATTCATAGAGCACATACAGGAAGAGATACAGGAAGTGATAAAATAGAGCTGTTCTGCGTGCAGGCTTCCTGTGGAGCACAGAGTGTAACTTCCCCATTTAGGAGTCTGCACAGAGTGTGACTTCCCCATTTAAGCTGAATACTGAAAGAGCAAACACATTTAGATAATGAAACGTACTTTTAAGCATAACATAATAAAAATCCCAAAATCCTAAAAAATCTCTTAACATTCCCTCCTGTTGTACATATGTATATGTACATAGCAACCACTAACAGTGTATCAGCCTACGGCCACTTGTAAACATTATTAGCCAAGACATCATAAAATAGTGGGTTTCGTGAGTATGTTATATCCAAGTGTCTATCTCATTATCACCTTCTTCATTCTGTGACAGGGTGATGCAAGCATGAATTGAAGCAGTTACCATTTTTGATACCATGTTCTTCAAACATGGTATGACACATGAAGTGAAAAGACACAATAACAGTATTATAACACCAACAAAAACAAGTCCTTTAATCAGCAGGGACTTCCAAGAGCCACTTAAAAGCCATGTAAGCCAGTCTTCTGTGTTTGTGGCATAGTCTCGTTGTTGTGCATCCCGAAGTTGTCTGAGTGTTTTCAGAGCATCAGTCATGTTCGGTGAGTGCACATTATCTGGAATGTATGTGCAACATGTGTTGTTAAAGAGGACACCTTTCTCCTTTCTCGGCGAGAATCATGTCCAATGCTACCCTGTGTTGCATTACTGCAATGCGCAGAGTGTCAAACTCCTGATCCCGTTCGTCGTTGAATTTACATGAAGCATTCAGAACCTTTTGTCTTTCAGTCCAAAGTTTAAATTCCTCTGGGATATCGGAACCCCATATGGAATCATGCTGCTTGAGGTCTGGGGTGCTTCGTCTTTTCCTTGTTGTTGACGTTGATGTTGACGTGGCGTCCATGGTTATCTTGAAAGTGTGGTCAGATATGAAAATGGGAGCGCACTGAGCGCAGATGTTGCTGCTCTTCACGGGCCCTCCAAGAGCGTGTGTCTGTACTGCTTTGCAGTTGGTGGTGTTTCCCATTGGCGTGGATCCGTTCTCTTGGCGGTAGCATAGGCTGTGGCTTAAATTCCCATTGTTTTCAAGAAAGACTGGGAATGATTTAGCCTTACTTCTGTGCTTCACTTTCAGGTCAACCCAGAACCATTCGTCACATGTGCCATTTCGTAGCCCTATCTGGAGAGGTTCCTCATGGTTGACCACGATTCCCTGGAATTGATACCCAAGGCTGGCGTAGCTTGCGGCACACTTTGCTTGAATTATGTCCATTGCCTTCGCGTACAAGGTGGCGTACTGCGTCGTTGGGGGCATATAGGAGCAAACATAGCAGTCTTTTCTGGGTGTGCTGTCATGTATATATCGATACCATGCGTTGTTCATCCATGGGTGAATGTGGTCTTGTGTCATGTCATGAAGATGTGAGTTGTCATGTGTCCATCTTGTCTGCAGGTGGTGTTGTTCATCTTCTTTCTTTCGGGTGAGTGTTAATAAACTCACCAGGAGTTCAACATTAGCCACTAGG
Source organism: Oreochromis niloticus (assembly GCF_001858045.2). Lineage (NCBI taxonomy): Eukaryota > Metazoa > Chordata > Actinopteri > Cichliformes > Cichlidae > Oreochromis > Oreochromis niloticus. The sequence goes on along the minus strand of NW_020329351.1, from coordinate 13,388 downwards.
AGGACGAGTGTCTTCACAATGACCAGACACACCTGTGACCTCTGATGAGTAGACTACTGGCAAGAAGAAGAGGGCGGGGTGTACCCGATCAGCCCTCCCTCCACCAATAGATCACCAGGAGTTAGGGGTGTCGGCGTCTAAACGCTTAGGTTGTCACTCACTTTTTTGCAGTGACTTTGATGGATCCAAGACGGTCTTTCTGCTATTTTGCAGGCAGTAGGTGGACCTTCCCACCTTGGTGAACTCCAATTTTTCCTTTGGAGTACTTTGATCAGGATCCAATCACCTGGTTTCAACCTGCAAGACACTGGAGAGATGTCACTCGGCAGTTGGTTGTTTAGAACAATCTCTTTATTTTCAAGTAATTTAGTCATCCATTCGGCTAGTGTAGTTTCTCTTATTGACTTATGTATGGGCTCACTTGTAATTGGTAGTGGAAATGGTCTACCGTGAATGATTTCAAAAGGTGTGAGTTTCTGAGAACTTTGTGTCAGTCTCATCCACATTTTTACTAGGCCTATACACTCAGGCCATGGTCTCCCTGTTTCTTCCATGCATTTTCTCAGTCTCTGTTTTATTGCCGTTAGTTCTTTCCACTAGTCCGGCACTTTGCACCTCCAACAGTGCACAGTGATGTTTGATGCTAAATCCTAGTGCTTCAGAGACCTTACTGATTACTTCATTAACAAAATGTGTCCCATTGTCTGATCTTATCAGAGTGGGGATGCCATATGTTGGAATGAAATGGTTGCACAAACATTTTGCTACTGAGATGGCGTCTGCTTTTTTTACTGGATAGATTTCTGGCCATTTTGAGATCACGTCTATGATCACTAGAGCGTATTCTGAGCCTTGGCATTCATTTAGCTCAATAAAACCCATGTGGATCGTATGAAAAGGATGAGGTGGTGTGCATTATGCGCATTATGTGCATTATGTTTTTGGCAAATCATGCATGTTCCGACAAATTTCCGAAATTTTATCTACCACTCCTATCCCCCCTCCTCACTGTAAAATGTAATTCTAGCTGTTTGTTGTTTCAACATATTATTCTATATCAGTTTGACGATAGATGACTGAAGTTGTTGTTATAACATAGAATTACAAGTTAAAAACGTCCCAATTACACCAAAAAAAGCTAACTTGAAAACTCATGTCCAGCTAAATCAGCAACTTATGTGAACTTGACAATGCGGGTAAGTTGAGCACAGCAGGATTCAAAACTGCCTCACGTGACTGCTACCGAGGTGCATCATGGGGAATTGGCGGTTAACGACATGCTCACTTTACTTGGACGTTTTCTAATCGTCTTCTTTGGAATATGCTTTCAAGGTGAGTAACATTGGTTATAACTATAAGGAAAGAGAGCTACAAAAGTTGGAACATGTTTTGAATTTATGGCATGATGTGTGTTTTTCTCTTTTACCGAAATGTTTGCTTTAGCTAATGTAGCTTTAGCGGACAAGGTCCAGCTTGTATGTCATGACCAAACTTGAGCTAATAAACTGACACATGGCCTTTTTTATGGGTTTAATGTGGCACTGACCAAATCACAAGTATTGTGCCGCTAGCTTTAAGGTTGTGCACTCACCCTGTTGCGATATTAGCAAGCTAACTCAGCTAATTAATAAAGCTTATTTCATATTGTCTCTGTACTTGTAAATTTCTTTCAAGTTCACAGGCTGTTGTATTTTGGTGGAAGTTCATTTTGGCAATATTTCCAATAACTGACTGGGTTCAAAAAGAACTTTTTGGCAGGACTCGGATGCTTGTTGTCATCTGTTTACCCCTATGTAATCACTTAAGTTGTTATTAACTGCTGCATGCTAAGCTGCAAGAGTGCACTGAGGACTGAGACAAAATATGGTCTACAAACCAGCATTATATTAGTTTTTATCAGATAGTCCTCCAGTGTGTTTATTTTTTGCTTTAATTCTATTGTGCAGTTATTTGTTACCCTGAAATGCTTTATGCTTAACAACAGCTCACTATTTTAACTTATTTTTGAACTCTTGTGATCAGTATGACTAGTTTGTGTGAGTTTCCATACTAAAAGAGCTGTAGTGATAAAATAATTGGCATCAGAGACACTGATTTTTGGCATGGTATACTGCAGAAGGTTTTTTTTTTTGCATAATTTACCTTTTAATTAAACTGCATTCTCTGTATTGTAACAAAACTAACATTGTTTATATGTCAGAAAATTAGCAAACATGAATAAATGGCGAAAACAATATAATTATAACATATATTTTTATTTTACTTATTTTAGGTCTGTGATGCCAAACTTGATGCTGGGGATTTATTTTTGTCAGTGGAGTCAAATGGTAAGTTACAATTTGTGCATTTTGTCATACTGGAAACACCTCAGATTATATTGTAACTTAATAGCTCTGTAGAACAAATGATATAAAGATTGTAGTGTCAGGGTACTTCTTAAGAAGTAATATGGCACTATTGATGATCACATGCAGGTGGCATAAACTAAATATTCAGACGTGTTACCAACAAATGATTCATTAACAAAAGCAATGGAGCAGACTGTTTAGGTTCTTGTGGTTGTAATAACATCCATAACTGCAAGTTTGTCATTAATTTATTTTCACAGGTCTAGATGATCACGTCTGACTTTGTCATTTAAATGAGGTGGACTTGCAAACTTTGCACTCTTTTGGGTAAATTGCTGTCCACTACATATACACAGAATGTGCACAGTATTTCAGATCTAAAAAGGGAGTATGTAATGGACTTGCTGGCTTTAATGTAAAAAGCCTGTTGTGTAACTTTAATGAGGCAGTTGGACTAAAACAGTATTGCTCATCAAGGTAAACATCTGAGGAATAAGGAAACTGTTACTTGTCCTTTTACTCAGTGTTCTTTTAATCGCACGTTTACTAAAGTTTTACATCACATAAGTCATTTTCACAATCATTCTACTTTAAAAGATTTCAAGACAGAGCTTATTGTTCTCTGAACTTCCTTGTTTGCTGAACGGCAGGTAAAGTGCATCTTTTTGTTTGTTTGCTTTTGTGTGTTTGTGTTTTCTCTAATGGGCCTCAGATGACTGTTTGCTTAAATTTGGGTCTCAAAGAATCTTTTTTTTTATTCTGCCTGTACTCTCCACCCCTCTTCTTCTATTGCTCAGGTTGAAGCAGAATTTGCCCGTCTTACATCTGTTGACCTGAAAGGGTTCCTTTTTGCTGTGCTTGACCATTATGGAGAGGTTCGTGGAGCTGTACAAAATCAAGAGCGGCATAGGAGGGCTAACTAGGCTCATAAAATGCTTCGGAGATGATGTAAGTGTTCAACTGCGAAATCTAATCCTTTGTTTAAGTTTTAGGTTATCCAGTTCAACTGATGAACTCACTGAAAGAAAGCTGATAAGTAAAGTCTGTCATCATATTTCACAACTGGACATTTAGTGTGGTAACTTTTACAGAATCTGTGTATATTGGTGGTAGGTTGGATATCATATTCTACTTGAATGTCCTGATAAGCCTGATTCAAAATCTCCAATGATAATCATATATTGATGGAATTATGTATCAAAAAGCTGTGAATTTGGAGCTGTCTACATGCTTCATAAACACTGTTTAAAAAGTGTTTTTGTTTCTTTTTGACTTCTTTGACCAGAGCCCTACACAAAGGAAGAGGACAGAGGACCTCATTTTCTAAAGGAAGATCCCTCACACACTTTCAAGACTGTGAAGGTTAGCATTGTTTCTTTTAGTAAATTTAATAATGACAGCACCACAGTGGATTTTAAATTAAAAAGTACATGTGTACTTTTTCCTCACCAAATGTATTATTACAAGATCTTTGACACTGGATTTGGTCTGGGTTTCAGAGAAACTAACTGGCAAGCTAGCATTGATATTATTAGTGTCTTGTGTTTATTCATGTCTTCACCAGGGTCTTTGACATTTCGCTGCTGTACTGTTCACTTCAGCTTTACGTTTGATTTCTCACATTGTATATTGTAATGGCAGAGATATTAGGATATTTAAGGGGCTGCAGTGGCTGCTACAGCTGTGGGGGGCAATACTTTGGTGAAATGTCCTGGACCCTGGAAAACAGACTGTGTAGACTGGGTAAGCAATTAAAGGTTACTGGCCGAGAGTCATTGGGCAGCTGGGTAAAGGTGGATGTTAATATTCAGTGCCAATTATGCAACCTGTTCAGCCATGTCTATATGCTCTTTTTTCATGCTGTTAATATAGGGGAAAAATAAACTTTAATCAATAAACTGATTAAAGAAGCATTGTCTATGGAGCCACAATCTGATCCTGTAGTGTAGCTGCAGTTTGCACATTTCATGTATTCTCAGCCAGATTTGGTTTAGAGCACAGCCAATATTTAGCATAAGTAGATTTAAATTCACACACTGGTGATGGCAAGCTACATTGTAGCCACAGCCGCCCTGGGGCGCACTACAGAGGCGAGGCTGCCGGACACTGGCACCACCGGGCCCTCTGACCACCACCAGTAGGCAACAGGTGAAGTGTCTTGCCCAAGGACACAACGACTGAAACTGTCGGAGCCGGGGCTCGAACCGGCAACCTTCCAATTATAAGACGAACTGTCAACTCTTCAGCCACGATTCAGTCATCCACCCATGTGTGTGAATGACTGAATGTGTAAAGCACTTTGGAGTCCTTAGGGGACTAGTAAAGCGCTATACAAATACAGGCCATTTACCATTTAAATTGAAAATTTTGTTTGAATTCTGCAATTGAAGACATGCTCAGTTATTTATGAACATGGTCTTTGTTTAAAGCAAGAAATGGATTTGTAACATGGGGGTGCATATCTCATTCTGAAAAAACTTTAACAACTAATAAGTGTTACCCAAAGCCAATCACCATCATCCAAAGCATCAGTATGGCTCTTCTTTGGAAAGACATGAATTGTTAAGCACAAAGAATGTTGTGTAATTGTAATTGTGTAATTTTTTTTCTTCTTTTTTTGTCTTTGAACCCTTTTATAGCCGACAGGTATTGAAGACACGTTTTCTAAGAGGATGAAAGTTGGCATTGCGATGGTGAAAGAAGAAGACATCATCGATGTGTTGGTTGTCCTTGAGGCGGCAGTAATCCTGTCTAATCTGAGGGATGTCTCAAGTGCCATTTCCATGCTGATGGGCCTTCTTTTTGCCCTCAACATAGACTATCCAAAGGAACTTAAGGACATCTTTGAAGTCATTCAGAACATCCTAATGAACATTGGTGGAAGCAGTGCATCTCACTAGTGCATGGTCTAAGAAACAGACTCTTGCAGGAAGCCATGCAGAACTGTAATTGTATGCTCCTTAGTGTTAAGGACAGTTTTTATTTTACTGTTTGTTTTTTATTCTTGCAAGTTCTCATTCTCACTTTTGTATGTCACTAAATGACTACACTTTACATTCCAGATTAGACAATTACTCATTTGTTCATGGTTTAAGAAACTTATGTGAACAACAATATGCTGGACTTTGCAGATGCTTATCTCATGCAAGTCAGTAGTTTTTCCTTTGTTTTGCAATTGAGCAGACTCAAACTGATGTTTCTGAAATATCCATATTATCAAATGTTTCAGAAGCATGCACTCATTTTCAGAGATATTGGTTCTGTGGAATTTGTTGCAATTGTAAACAAAGACAAATACAAGAGTCTGATGTCTTACTTGTTATAAACTGATCTTTACTGTCACTTATCAAAGGTTTTGTACCATTTTAATATTTCAAGTTTTATGCTAACAGGTGTGACTGAGCACAATGAAGTTTAAAAATTTTGTAAATGTAAAGAATAACTTTTCTAAAATAGCAAGTGTCCCGTTGATACATTACATTAATGCAGACTTTATGTTGTTACTTCACAAGAATCACTACTGCTCCTAGAGTATTGGTCAGAATTTAATCTTCACCCAAACTGGGCTCAAGACCAAGTTCAAATTTATTGTTTCACAGGGAGCAACCTTTGAGTTTTGATGGATTGTGAGCCTGATGAGCTACGTCACTGATTTTTCTGTTTCTCAGATGACTAAGATGGCACAATAAATGGTGAATGTTGGGTGCTCATGAGTAATTGTCTTGTCATGGTCTTAAAACAAACTTTCTGTATGAAATGATCAGATAGACTTTAATGGAATCTGTGGGGTTTTATTTTTTTTCTGTAAACAACAGAAAATTAATTTAAAGGAATGTAGATATTTAAACCTGAGATCTAAGATAAACCTAACAGCTAGTTTTGCTGAAATGGATGTTAGAAAGCTAAAAAACAAAACAAAACTTAAGATGTTTAATACACATTTTTCTTTACATCCAGTCAATCAACTCTGATAATTAAAATGAAACTGATTTACAAGTTCACTCAGCTACCTTAAGGAGCTCAGGTAATTAATAAACTTAAATCAACTTAGCTAACAGATTATGTTAGTTAAGCTAAAATAGATTCCTAAGTTAAAAGAACTACTAAAGTATTTGAATTAACTAAAAAACCCAAGTCAACTGAACTAGGACAAGAGTTTAAACAATAGATTATTTTAATTTAGCTGAAAGGGTTTTCCCAAGTAAAAATGACAATTAAAGGAGTTGAACTGACTAACAAATCTCAGTCAACTAAACTAAGATGAAAGTTTAGACAACATGTGATTTTTCATTAAGATAACAATTGGTTGTGTTATAAGAACAAACTCTATTTCTTGACTTAACTTAAAATTTTAAGGCAGCCCTTTACCTCATATTTTTAAGTTGAAACAACAAGTTATATTTTACAGTGCTGTTGACAATAATGCTGCTGATTTGTGTAGGGACTTTGGTAGTATTGGTTTGCCATTACAAGTCATCAAACCACTTTCTAGCTGTGCTCCACAGTTTAACCATTTCCTTTGTTCTGTAGTTGGTGCGGCTTTTCGTTCATTCATAAGCACATCAAGTGGTATTTGCATTGAGGAGTCAGACATTAATGTGTCTATAGTTTGTTGTGCTGCTGCTTTTGCGGCTTTGATCTGCAAAGTTATTGCCTTCAGTGACCTCTGAGCAGCCTTTCTGGTGTGCAGCACATTTACAAAATGCTAACTGTTTTGGCAATATAAACACTTCCAACAGTGCCTTCAAAAGATTTCCATGTTGCAGTTGGGTTAGGGGAACAGGCACGTATGACAGCTGTGAGTTCTGCACTCTGTGCAGAGTGTGAGGAAGTTAGTGCTTTTGCTTCTAAAATTGTGTCTACTGTGGTTACCGCATAACCTACACAGTTCCGCCCAAGGCTACTTTTGGACGCTGAACCGTCTACAAAGATATCAACGAAACCAGCCTGTGGGGTGCTGTGAAGGTCAGCGCGTGATACAGCATACAGCAATTCTGATGTGTGACAGTGTAAGCAAAATGCCTACAAAGTTGTCTGGCATGTGTCAAACTTCTGAGTTAGGAAAAACCTTGCATTGCTTACAGTTCATAGCTCACAGCTCTAAAACTAGGCATCAGCAAATCATATCCCAAATCATTATGTGTTACTGTGATCCACAAGTATGATCACAAATTTGTTTTCCAAACTTACTAAGCAAACAAACAAAAACAAAACAAATTGCCTATGGCATCAAGGCTTTGCGTTCATATTAATTGAGTGTAAGCTGCTTTCTTCATTGCAAGTGTTTATTGCAATAAGGTTTAATTCATGCATCATATCACTGAGTTCTAAATTCAAACTATCTCTTCTGACCCTTTCCAAAAATAATTTCACATATAACAATTTGAGTATGTGTTGTCTGTTCATTAATATAGTTGTCAATCATTTCTGTCATTATTTTGCCTTCTTTTGTTTATGACATGGCGGACATCTCTAAACAATCATGAGTTCAGCCTTCAATTTCAACCCATTATACCCTGTATCCTCGCACTCGCACTTCCCCAATTAATCTATGCTTTTGACGCTGTACTCAAGGTTCCAGGTTGAGAGAAATCCACCTGTACTGACACACTGAAGCATACAATTAATATCATTATCTGTAGGAACCATTTTGGGTTAATACCTTATGTGGCCGCTAGAGGTCACCTTTTTCTGTTTTGTTGATGTAAAGGTATTTAAGGTAGACGCACGTAATCGGCGTCAGGTGTGTCGTTAATTGTACGAAGGCAAACAGTTCGTGACCGCTGCGCTGTTATGTCAAGATGATATTGGAATAAAGAACAAAAGGACAAGATAAGTACTGCTGGAGTTATTGGACTGTTTACTTAATTCATACATACCAGTGACATCGCGTCACCCCCCCGTTAACGACCACCTCAGTGGCTTCAAGTGTAGGCTTAGCCTCTACAATTAGAGTCACAAACTCGCTTTTCTATGGGGAAAAGTTTACGCCAACTGCGCCGCGGTGTTTTGGGGGCTCGGCGCAAACAGGACAATTAACGTCTGAGTGATCGATCGCCGTGGAGAGCTGAATGCCGTTTGGAAACGTTAGCGTGGAGGGTTCACGAGCAGCGGACAGCTGGAGTATCGGTCTGTCAGCTGACGACGTGGGATTTCTGGCGATTGTTCAGTGGATGTTGGAGAGGACTCAGAATTCTTCATCGGAATCAGCACGGCGCCCAACGCAAGGTATGAGTAGCGCTACTAATAAATGGCCATTTATAAAAAGTGTGCACACTTATTTAAGAAGACGTAATTCCAATGCATTGGTGGTCAAACATAATAAATCTGATTATAAACAAACTTTTGCATGTGCGCATAAACCTCAATACTTGGTAAATATTTGAGTTTTGGGACATTTGAACTATGGACACAAATAAAGCTGCTGACAGGCTCCCTGAGCCTGCTGCAGAGTCAGCTGTGCAAAGTAGCAACGCCAGCAAGGCTGGGGCGCATCCAGAAAAGGAAAAACGAGTGGTGAAATTGACTGCTAAGGCACTTGCAGAAAAACTGGACAGACTACAACGTGATAGAAAAGCTAAAGTAAATAAAGCTAATAATTTAAAAGAGAGTATAAGGGTCTCAATGGAAAAAATGAAACTTCTATGGTTCAAGCATCATTCAATGATTTTGTTGGTTTGTGTAATGAAGCAAAAACAGTTCATGGTTCATTGATGTGTTTGTTACCAGATGATGAAAAAGAAAAGCATGAAACATGGTTTGAAGCGAAAACAATGCATTATGATGAGTTCACTCATGAAGTGAAAGAATGGTTATCAGGTTGCGAACATTTACATTTAAAGGGTGATCATGGTGTTGATGATGGTGTTAAGCCAGAGGACAGTGTTTCAAATGTTGTTGGTAAATCTTCAGTCACTAAAAGCTCATCTAGTGATAAAGTGAGCACCACTTCTTCTGCCAGAATAAAAGCAAAAGCAGAAAGGCAGCATTACTCGCTCGTATGGCAGTGCTAAAAGAGAAGCATGCTTTGGAGGAGCAAGAACTAAAGCTAAGGAGGAAACGTGAACAGCTTGAGCTCGAAGCTTTGCTTTCTGCCTCTTCTGCAAAGTTAGCTGTTCTCCAAGCTGCTGAAGTTCAAAGTATATCTAACATATCGTCCAATGCTATGAATTCATATATGAAAGGGAAATCAGGAAAACGGCTGCTTCAGCCGCAGTCAAGCCAGTACACCAGTCAATGAAGATAAACCTGCAATGCAAATGGTACAAACTGAAAGCAACACATCTGCAAGGATCCTGCCAGAAACAGAAATGAGTGAGCCACAAGCTCAAACGGTCATCACAACACAATTTCACAATGTGGATCCTCCACCGCCCAGGCCGATTCCTACAGCGGGAGAAAGACAGTCGGAGGACATTTGTACCATTTTACAAAGACAAAATGAAATAACTGCAACTCTTGTTCAGCATCAGCGTTCATCATCATTACCATCCAGGAAAATACCTGTATTCGATGGGGATCCTCTTCAATACATGTCTTTCATTAATGCGTTTGAACAAGGAGTGGAAGAAAAGGCCAATATGAAGGACTGCTTGTACTATTTGGAGCAGTTTACAACAGGACAGCCGAGAGAGCTGGTACGCAGTTGTCAACATATGGCTGCAGGACAAGGCTATACACAAGCAAAGCAACTGCTCAAAGAACACTTCGGAAATGAATATAAAATTGCAACTGCTTACATTGAAAAGGCATTATCTTGGCCTGCAATTAAAAATGAAGACGTGAAATCATTGCAAGCATATTCTCTTTTCTTACGTGGGAGTTGTAATGTCATGTCAATGACAGAGACAAAATGCTTTTTCTAAAGGAGAAAGGGCTGTGTTTTGGTTGCTTAGGTGCTGGGCACGTAAGCAAGGACTGTGCTAAGCGTTTGACATGTAGGACGTGTGGAAAAGGTCATCCCACTGTCCTCCATATTGATAACAATAATGGTTTAAGTCCAGAATCTTGTGGAGAGCCCTCCTCTTCATAGAATGTAACTCCTGTGAAAACTTGTGGTCATACAGGGGCCGGAAGAGACAGTGGTTTGCTTTCCATTCTGCCAGTTCAAATAAAGTCTGTTAAAGGTAGTCATGTCATACAGACATATGCTTTTTAGATCCTGGCAGTTCAGCTAGCTTCTGTTCAGAGCACCTCATGCAAAAGCTAAATCTTGTGGGCAAAAGAACGCACTTCCTGTTACAAACGATGGGTCAAGAAAAGGTCGTCTCTGCCCACTCACTTACTGGTCTTGAAGTTTCTGGTTTAGGCAGCAATGCCTTCTATGAACTTCCAGAATCCTAACACAGGAAAGGATGCCTGTCACCACAGATAACCTTGTAAAGGAAGAAGATCTGGTCAGGTGGCCATATCTGTCAAAGGTTCAAATTACCCACATAATGGCTAACGTGGACCTGTTGATTGGATGCAACGCTCCAAGTTATTGGAACCATGGGAGGTCATTCATAGCAGAGGTGGGACCAAGTCATTGTTTTGCAAGTCTCAAGTAAGTCTCAAGTCTTTATCCTCAAGTCAGAGTCAAGTCTCAAGTAAAGTCAAGCAAGTCCGAGTCAAGTCGTAAGTCAAGACAGACAACTTTCAAGTCAAGTCCCAAGTCCGAAACTTTGAATTTCAAGTCCTTTCAAGTCTTTTTTTTAAAAAACAATGTTGCAGTTATATGTTAGGTGTAAATAATAGACCATGTGTTCTTTTTTTAAAATCTGTATTAATCTCATCACCTGATGAAACAAGTAACTTACAAAATATGCACAAACTAATTCTGAAATTGCACCTTGCACAGCTCAATTAAACTTTACATTCAGCGAAAAATGCAAAAGCAGAACTTCCTGTTGAAACAAAAACTGCTGAGATTTCCTTATGTACAAAACAAAACATTTCCTTATGTACAAAACAAAATATATATATATATATATGTATATGAACAATGAAAAGAATGTGCACTTTAAGTTATTTCAGTTAACTATTAACTATTCTGCATTGCATTTGCAAAAGACCAAATTGGCCAAAAGTCTGTCAGTCATTTGTGCACGATGAGGCCGTAGAATGATGCCACCATAGCTGAAAACTCGCTCCACAGGAGCACTACATGCAGGTACTGCTAAACTCTGGTGGCCACATGAAACAGAGAAGGAAGAGTCTGCATTTCATTGCCCAGAACAAGAGGGCGCTCTGTCCATCAGCAATATCCAGGTAGTGACTTAGCTGTAGAGCTGGACTCTTCCCCACATCCTTCTTCTGCCTCTTACAGTAAGCAGCAAAGAGTCCTCCATCTTCAGAGTCCTCTTGATGTTCCTCACCAGGAGTCACAGGTTGCTCTGACTTTGCAGGATCTGCCGCATCTTGCAGGATCAGATCTGGCAAAACAAATTAACAACAGCAAAAGAGCCTTTATTACAATTTTAGAAAAAAAAAAATACAGAAAAAATATAAACTATATTCAATCTTTACCTTTAACTTTTTGTGTCACCTCTGCCTTTATGTCACAACTGCCCAACACATGGTGTTCCACCCACAACAGAGAAAATGCTGGATCCAAAGCAGCTGCTTTAAGGTACACTGGATCTGAAAAGGGGGCAGTGATCCCATCTTCTGCTCTAGCCATTCGCACACTGATAAAGATTCCAAGAAATCTTTGTTCAAAGATGCTTGGAGGCTCCTGACCAGACCATTCAGGAAACGGACTTGAGGCTTCAGTTTCTCAAGGTGGTGATTGAGGGACAGCACACATGGACAACAGCACTAATCGTGACTATTTTCTCACCTTGTGTCAAATCTGTTGCTTCTCCAAAAGGCTTCAATATGTCCACCATCTCCTTCAACAGGTTCCACTCTCGTGTTGTGAATATAACTCCTTGTGCCCAGCCATTTCAAGAACAGCACAGAGTTTTAGATGTTCACATTGGAGAACTGCCTTCACTTGTCTCAGTCTTGAATTCCATCTTGTGATTACAGCAGCAGGGATCGCTTTCTGTTCACCAAATTCAGCTTCAAACACATCTTTGAATGTTGTGCTTGTGTGCAGTAGAGAGCTGAGCTTAGATAACTTTGAAAGTGAAGGAGATGCCACTTTGGTCTCTGACAAACCATCTTTCACCACCAGCTGAAGTGTGTGCGCAAAACACTGCAGGCGCTGTGTCTTTGCCATAGCAGCACCTACTGTTTCCTGATCTTCCAAGGTTAAGTCGTGCCAGAGCTCTGGGTCGTCAAGATGATCACCATCATCATCATCATGTTCCTCACCTTGCTCAATGGGGAAGCACACAGTGAATGCTTTCCGCATATTGGCAGCATTGTCACTAATAATATAGTCTAGTTTATCTTTGATGTTGTATTCGTCACATATAGCTTCAAATTTCTCACAGATTCTTTCACCAGTGTGTAATCCTTTGAAGCGGTCAAAGGCCAGCAGTTTGGATTTTAGCTGCATCCTCTCTGTCTCTCTCTGTATCCAGTGCACAGTGATACCAAGGAACCCCTCATCCTTCGTCTGACCAAATGTCCACAGTGACTGAAACATGATCAGTCTCGCTCAACTGAGTTTTAACATTGAACGTTTCTCAGCAGCGAGGTTCTCTGTTTTGATATAATTGTTCTGCGACATACCGGGCTGTATTTTCTGTCAACTACCGTCAGAAAGTGCCGAAAATTCTTGTTTTCCACAATAAAAGGCAGGTTGCAACCAATAATCAAGTCACTTAATAATGCATCATGATAGCTTTCTGCTGTGGATGAGTCATGCTGTACTGTCCGTACAAGTGTCCATAAACTTGATATGGAAGGCTGTTGATCATTTGTGATCTCTTTTTCATCTGGTATTCTTCAAATCTGATAGAGGTAAGCATATTAGACTCATGTCAGAAATCCATTACAGCCATTCATGAATTGCATTTGACTTAATGATCCTAATAATCCTAAATAACTGTTAACACTTAAACCCTCATAGTTTTCAGACAATAAAAATTAAATGAAAAAATATATAAA
>NW_020329350.1:0-14486 GCF_001858045.2 Oreochromis niloticus | reverse complement strand
TTTTTTATTCTGCTGTACTCTCCACCCCTCTTCTTCTATTGCTCAGGTTGAAGCAGAATTTGCCCGTCTTACAATCTGTTGACCTGAAAGGGTTCCTTTTTGCTGTGCTTGACCATTATGGAGAGGTTCGTGGAGCTGTACAAAATCAAGAGCGCATAGGAGGCTAACTAGGCTCATAAATGCTTCGGAGATGATGTAAGTGTTCAACTGCGAAATCTAATCCTTTGTTTAAGTTTAGGTTATCCAGTTCAACTGATGAACTCATTGAAGAAAGCTGATAAGTAAAGTCTGTCATCATATTTCACAACTGGACATTTAGTGTGGTAACTTTTACAGAATCTGTGTATATTGGTGGTAGGTTGGATATCATATCTACTTGAATGTCCTGATAAGCCTGATTCAAATCTCCAATGATAATCATATATTGATGGAATTATGTATCAAAAAGCTGTGAATTTGGAGCTGTTCACATGCTTCATAAACACTGTTTAAAAAGTGTTTTTGTTTTCTTTTTGACTTCTTTGACCAGAGCCCTACACAAAGGAAGAGGACAGAGGACCTCATTTTCTAAAGGAAGATCCCTCACACACTTTCAAGACTGTGAAGGTTAGCATTGTTTCTTTTAGTAAATTTAATAATGACAGCACCACAGTGGATTTTAAATTAAAAAGTACATGTGTACTTTTTCCTCACCAAATGTATTATTACAAGATCTTTGACACTGGATTTGGTCTGGGTTTCAGAGAAACTAACTGGCAAGCTAGCATTGATATTATTAGTGTCTTGTGTTTATTCATGTCTTCACCAGGGTCTTTGACATTTCGCTGCTGTACTGTTCACTTCAGCTTTACGTTTGATTTCTCACATTGTATATTGTAATGGCAGAGATATTAGGATATTTAAGGGGCTGCAGTGGCTGCTACAGCTGTGGGGGGCAATACTTTGGTGAAATGTCCTGGACCCTGGAAAAAGACTGTGTAGACTGGGTAAGCAATTAAAGGTTACTGGCCGAGAGTCATTGGGCAGCTGGGTAAAGGTGGATGTTGATATTCAGTGCCAATTATGCAACCTGTTCAGCCATGTCTATATGCTCTTTTTTCATGCTGTTAATATAGGGGAAAAATAACTTTAATCAATAAACTGATTAAAGAAGCATTGTCTATGGAGCCACAATCTGATCCTGTAGTGTAGCTGCAGTTTGCACATTTCATGTATTCTCAGCCAGATTTGGTTTAGAGCACAGCCAATATTTAGCATAAGTAGATTTAAATTCACACACTGGTGATGGCAAGCTACATTGTAGCCACAGCCGCCCTGGGGCGCACTGACAGAGGCGAGGCTGCCGGACACTGGCACCACCGGGCCCTCTGACCACCACCAGTAGGCAACAGGTGAAGTGTCTTGCCCAAGGACACAACGACTGAAACTGTCGGAGCCGGGGCTCGAACCGGCAACCTTCCAATTATAAGACGAACTGTCAACTCTTAGCCACGATTCAGTCATCCACCCATGTGTGTGAATGACTGAATGTGTAAAGCACTTTGGAGTCCTTAGGGGACTAGTAAAGCGCTATACAAATACAGGCCATTTACCATTTAAATTGAAAATTTTGTTTGAATTCTGCAATTGAAGACATGCTCAGTTATTTATGAACATGGTCTTTGTTTAAAGCAAGAAATGGATTTGTAACATGGGGGTGCATATCTCATTCTGAAAAAACTTTAACAACTAATAAGTGTTACCCAAAGCCAATCACCATCATCCAAAGCATCAGTATGGCTCTTCTTTGGAAAGACATGAATTTTAAGCACAAGGGAATTTGTGTAATTGTAATTGTGTAATTTTTTTTTTTTTTTTTTTGTCTTTGAACCTTTTATAGCCGACAGGTATTGAAGACACGTTTTCTAAGAGGATGAAAGTTGGCATTGCGATGGTGAAAGAAGAAGACATCATCGATGTGTTGGTTGTCCTTGAGGCGGCAGTAATCCTGTCTAATCTGAGGGATGTCTCAAGTGCCATTTCCATGCTGATGGGCCTTCTTTTTGCCCTCAACATAGACTATCCAAAGGAACTTAAGGACATCTTTGAAGTCATTCAGAACATCCTAATGAACATTGGTGGAAGGCAGTGCATCTCACTAGTGCATGGTCTAAGAAACAGACTCTTGCAGAAAGCCATGCAGAACTGTAATTGTATGCTCCTTAGTGTTAAGGACAGTTTTTATTTTACTGTTTGTTTTTTTATTCTTGCAAGTTCTCATTCTCACTTTTGTATGTCACTAAATGACTACACTTTACATTCCAGATTAGACAATTACTCATTTGTTCATGGTTTAAGAAACTTATGTGAACAACAATATGCTGGACTTTGCAGATGCTTATCTCATGCAAGTCAGTAGTTTTTCCTTTGTTTTGCAATTGAGCAGACTCAAACTGATGTTTCTGAAATATCATATTATCAAATGTTTCAGAAGCATGCACTCATTTTCAGAGATATTGGTTCTGTGGAATTTGTTGCAATTGTAAACGAAGACAAATACAAGAGTTTGATGTCTTACTTGTTATAAACTGATCTTTACTGTCACTTATCAAAGGTTTTGTACTATTTTAATATTTCAAGTTTTATGCTAACAGGTGTGACTGAGCACAATGAAGTTTAAAAATTTTGTAAATGTAAAGAATAACTTTTCTAAAATAGCAAGTGTCCCGTTGATACATTACATTAATGCAGACTTTATGTTGTTACTTCACAAGAATCACTACTGCTCCTAGAGTATTGGTCAGAATTTAATCTTCACCCAAACTGGGCTCAAGACCAAG
Source organism: Oreochromis niloticus (assembly GCF_001858045.2). Taxonomy (NCBI): domain Eukaryota; kingdom Metazoa; phylum Chordata; class Actinopteri; order Cichliformes; family Cichlidae; genus Oreochromis; species Oreochromis niloticus. The sequence continues at coordinate 11,667 of NW_020329350.1, read as the reverse complement.
TTCAAATTTATTGTTTCACAGGGAGCAGCCTTTGAGTTTTGATGGATTGTGAGCCTGATGAGCTACGTCACTGATTTTTCTGTTTCTCAGATGACTAAGATGGCACAATAAATGGTGAATGTTGGGTGCTCATGAGTAATTGTCTTGTCATGTTCTTAAAACAACTTTCTGTATGAAATGATCAGATAGACTTTAATGGAATCTGTGGGTTTTATTTTTTTTTCTGTAAACAACAGAAAATTAATTTAAAGGAATGTAGATATTTAAACCTGAGATCTAAGATAAACCTAACAGGTAGTTTTGCTGAAATGGATGTTAGAAAGCTAAAAAAACAAAACAAAACTTAAGATGTTTAATACACATTTTTCTTTACATCCAGTCAATCAACTCTGATAATTAAAATGAAACTGATTTACAAGTTCACTCAGCTACCTTAAGGAGCTCAGGTAATTAATAAACTTAAATCAACTTAGCTAACAGATTATGTTAGTTAAGCTAAAATAGATTCCTAAGTTAAAAGAACTACTAAAGTATTTGAATTAACTAAAAAACCCAAGTCAACTGAACTAGGACAAGAGTTTAAACAATAGATTATTTTAATTTAGCTGAAAGGGTTTTCCCAAGTAAAAATGACAATTAAAGGAGTTGAACTGACTAACAAATCTCAGTCAACTAAACTAAGATGAAAGTTTAGACAACATGTGATTTTTCATTAAGATAACAATTGGTTGTGTTATAAGAACAAACTCTATTTCTTGACTTAACTTAAAATTTTAAGGCAGCCCTTTACCTCATATTTTTAAGTTGAAACAACAAGTTATATTTTACAGTGCTGTTGACAATAATGCTGCTGATTTGTGTAGGGACTTTGGTAGTATTGGTTTGCCATTACACAGTCATCAAACCACTTTCTACTGTGCTCCACAGTTAACCATTTCCTTTGTTCTGTAGTTGGTGCGGCTTTTCGTTCATTCATAAGCACATCAAGTGGTATTTGCATTGAGGAGTCAGACATTAATGTGTCTATAGTTTGTTGTGCTGCTGCTTTTGCGGCTTTGATCTGCAAAGTTATTGCCTTCAGTGACCTCTGAGCAGCCTTTCTGGTGTGCAGCACATTTACAAAATGCTAACTGTTTTGGCAATATAAACACTTCCAACAGTGCCTTCAAAAGATTTCCATGTTGCAGTTGGGTTAGGGAACAGGCACGTATGACAGCTGTGAGTTTCTGCACTCTGTGCAGAGTGTGAGGAAGTTAGTGCTTTTGCTTCTAAAATTGTGTCTACTGTGGTTACCGCATAACCTACACAGTTCCGCCCAAGGCTACTTTTGGACGCTGAAACCGTCTACAAAGATATCAACGAAACCAGCCTGTGGGGTGCTGTGAAGGTCAGCGCGTGATACAGCATACAGCAATTCTGATGTGTGACAGTGTAAGCAAAATGCCTACATAGGAAAGTTGTCTGGCATGTGTCAAACTTCTGAGTTAGGAAAAACCTTGCATTGCTTACGTTCATAGCTCACAGCTCTAAAACTAGGCATCAGCAATCATATCCCAAATCATTATGTGTTACTGTGATCCACAAGTATGATCACAAATTTGTTTTCCAAACTTACTAAGCAAACAAAAAAACAAAACAAATTGCCTATGGCATCAAGGCTTTGCGTTCATATTAATTGAGTGTAAGCTGCTTTCTTCATTGCAAGTGTTTATTGCAATAAGGTTAATTCATGCATCATATCACTGAGTTCTAAATTCAAACTATCTCTTCTGACCCTTTCCAAAAATAATTTCACATATAACAATTTGAGTATGTGTTGTCTGTTCATTAATATAGTTGTCAATCATTTCTGTCATTATTTTGCCTTCTTTTGTTTATGACATGGCGGACATCTCTAAACAATCATGAGTTCAGCCTTCAATTTCAACCCAATTATACCTGTATCCTCGCACTCGCACTTCCCCAATTAATCTATGCTTTTGACGCTGTACTCAAGGTTCCAGGTGAGAGAAATCCACCTGTACTGACACACTGAAGCATACAATTAATATCATTATCTGTAGGAACCATTTTGGGTTAATACCTTATGTGGCCGCTAGAGGTCACCTCACCTTTTTCTGTTTTGTTGATGTAAAGGTATTTAAGGTAGACGCACGTAATCGGCGTCAGGTGTGTCGTTAATTGTACGAAGGCAAACAGTTCGTGACCGCTGCGCTGTTATGTCAAGATGATATTGGAATAAAGAACAAAAAGGACAAGATAAGTACTGCTGGAGTTATGGACTGTTTACTTAATTCATACATACCAGTGACATCGCGTCACCCCCCGTTAACGACCACCTCAGTGGCTTCAAGTGTAGGCTTAGCCTCTACAATTAGAGTCACAAACTCGCTTTTCTATGGGGAAAAGTTTACGCCAACTGCGCCGCGGTGTTTTGGGGGCTCGGCGCAAACAGGACAATTAAGTCTGAGTGATCGATCGCCGTGGAGAGCTGAATGCCGTTTGGAAACGTTAGCGTGGAGGGTTCACGAGCAGCGGACAGCTGGAGTATCGGTCTGTCAGCTGACGACGTGGGATTTCTGGCGATTGTTCAGTGGATGTTGGAGAGGACTCAGAATTCTTCATCGGAATCAGCACGGCGCCCAACGCAAGGTATGAGTAGCGCTACTAATAAATGGCCATTTATAAAAAGTGTGCACACTTATTTAAGAAGACGTAATTCCAATGCATTGGTGGTCAAACATAATAAATCTGATTTATAAACAAACTTTTGCATGTGCGCATAAACCCTCAATACTTGGTAAATATTTGAGTTTTGGACATTTGAACTATGGACACAAATAAAGCTGCTGACAGGCTCCCTGAGCCTGCTGCAGAGTCAGCTGTGCAAAGTAGCAACGCCAGCAAGGCTGGGCGCATCCAGAAAAGGAAAAACGAGTGGTGAAATTGACTGCTAAGGCACTTGCAGAAAACTGGACAGACTACAACGTGATAGAAAAGCTAAAGTAAATAAAGCTAATAATTTAAAAGAGAGTATAAGGGTCTCAATGGAAAAAAATGAAACTTCTATGGTTCAAGCATCATTCAATGATTTTGTTGGTTTGTGTAATGAAGCAAAAACAGTTCATGGTTCATTGATGTGTTTGTTACCAGATGATGAAAAAGAAAAGCATGAAACATGGTTTGAAGCGAAAACAATGCATTATGATGAGTTCACTCATGAAGTGAAAGAATGGTTATCAGGTTGCGAACATTTACATTTAAAGGGTGATCATGGTGTTGATGATGGTGTTAAGCCAGAGGACAGTGTTTCAAATGTTGTTGGTAAATCTTCAGTCACTAAAAGCTCATCTAGTGATAAAGTGAGCACCACTTCTTCTGCCAGAATAAAAGCAAAAGCAGAAAAGGCAGCATTACTCGCTCGTATGGCAGTGCTAAAAGAGAAGCATGCTTTGGAGGAGCAAGAACTAAAGCTAAGGAGGAAACGTGAACAGCTTGAGCTCGAAGCTTTGCTTTCTGCCTCTTCTGCAAAGTTAGCTGTTCTCCAAGCTGCTGAAGTTCAAAGTATATCTAACATATCGTCCAATGCTATGAATTCATATTATGAAAGGGAAATCAGGAAAACGGCTGCTTCAGCCGCAGTCAAGCCCAGTACACCAGTCAATGAAGATAAACCTGCAATGCAAATGGTACAAACTGAAAGCAACACATCTGCAAGGATCCTGCCAGAAACAGAAATGAGTGAGCCACAAGCTCAAACGGTCATCACAACACAATTTCACAATGTGGATCCTCCACCGCCCAGGCCGATTCCTACAGCGGGAGAAAGACAGTCGGAGGACATTTGTACCATTTTACAAAGACAAAATGAAATAACTGCAACTCTTGTTCAGCATCAGCGTTCATCATCATTACCATCCAGGAAAATACCTGTATTCGATGGGGATCCTCTTCAATACATGTCTTTCATTAATGCGTTTGAACAAGGAGTGGAAGAAAAGGCCAATATGAAGGACTGCTTGTACTATTTGGAGCAGTTTACAACAGGACAGCCGAGAGAGCTGGTACGCAGTTGTCAACATATGGCTGCAGGACAAGGCTATACACAAGCAAAGCAACTGCTCAAAGAACACTTCGGAAATGAATATAAAATTGCAACTGCTTACATTGAAAAGGCATTATCTTGGCCTGCAATTAAAAATGAAGACGTGAAATCATTGCAAGCATATTCTCTTTTCTTACGTGGGAGTTGTAATGTCATGTCAATGACAGAGACAAAATGCTTTTTCTAAAGGAGAAAGGGCTGTGTTTTGGTTGCTTAGGTGCTGGGCACGTAAGCAAGGACTGTGCTAAGCGTTTGACATGTAGGACGTGTGGAAAAGGTCATCCCACTGTCCTCCATATTGATAACAATAATGGTTTAAGTCCAGAATCTTGTGGAGAGCCCTCCTCTTCATAGAATGTAACTCCTGTGAAAACTTGTGGTCATACAGGGGCCGGAAGAGACAGTGGTTTGCTTTCCATTCTGCCAGTTCAAATAAAGTCTGTTAAAGGTAGTCATGTCATACAGACATATGCTTTTTTAGATCCTGGCAGTTCAGCTAGCTTCTGTTCAGAGCACCTCATGCAAAAGCTAAATCTTGTGGGCAAAAGAACGCACTTCCTGTTACAAACGATGGGTCAAGAAAAGGTCGTCTCTGCCCACTCACTTACTGGTCTTGAAGTTTCTGGTTTAGGCAGCAATGCCTTCTATGAACTTCCAGAAATCCTAACACAGGAAAGGATGCCTGTCACCACAGATAACCTTGTAAAGGAAGAAGATCTGGTCAGGTGGCCATATCTGTCAAAGGTTCAAATTACCCACATAATGGCTAACGTGGACCTGTTGATTGGATGCAACGCTCCAAGTTATTGGAACCATGGGAGGTCATTCATAGCAGAGGTGGGACCAAGTCATTGTTTTGCAAGTCTCAAGTAAGTCTCAAGTCTTTATCCTCAAGTCAGAGTCAAGTCTCAAGTAAAGTCAAGCAAGTCCGAGTCAAGTCGTAAGTCAAGACAGACAACTTTCAAGTCAAGTCCCAAGTCCGAAACTTTGAATTTCAAGTCCTTTCAAGTCTTTTTTTTAAAAAACAATGTTGCAGTTATATGTTAGGTGTAAATAATAGACCATGTGTTCTTTTTTTAAAATCTGTATTAATCTCATCACCTGATGAAACAAGTAACTTACAAAATATGCACAAACTAATTCTGAAATTGCACCTTGCACAGCTCAATTAAACTTTACATTCAGCGAAAAATGCAAAAGCAGAACTTCCTGTTGAAACAAAAACTGCTGAGATTTCCTTATGTACAAAACAAAACATTTCCTTATGTACAAAACAAATATATATATATATATATGTATATGAACAATGAACAAGAATGTGCACTTTAAGTTATTTCAGTTAACTATTAACTATTCTGCATTGCATTTGCAAAAGACCAAATTGGCCAAAAGTCTGTCAGTCATTTGTGCACGATGAGGCCGTAGAATGATGCCACCATAGCTGAAAACTCGCTCCACAGGAGCACTACATGCAGGTACTGCTAAAACTCTGGTGGCCACATGAAACAGAGAAGGAAGAGTCTGCATTTCATTGCCCAGAACAAGAGGGCGCTCTGTCCATCAGCAATATCCAGGTAGTGACTTAGCTGTAGAGCTGGACTCTTCCCCACATCCTTCTTCTGCCTCTTACAGTAAGCAGCAAAGAGTCCTCCATCTTCAGAGTCCTCTTGATGTTCCTCACCAGGAGTCACAGGTTGCTCTGACTTTGCAGGATCTGCCGCATCTTGCAGGATCAGATCTGGCAAAACAAATTAACAACAGCAAAAGAGCCTTTATACAATTTTAGAAAAAAAAAATACAGAAAAAATATAAACTATATTCAATCTTTACCTTTAACTTTTTGTGTCACCTCTGCCTTTATGTCACAACTGCCCAACACATGGTGTTCCACCCACAACAGAGAAAATGCTGGATCCAAAGCAGCTGCTTTAAGGTACACTGGATCTGAAAAGGGGCAGTGATCCCATCTTCTGCTCTAGCCATTCGCACACTGATAAAGATTCCAAGAAATCTTTGTTCAAAGATGCTTGGAGGCTCCTGACCAGACCATTCAGGAAACGGACTTGAGGCTCAGTTTCTCAAGGTGGTGATTGAGGGACAGCACACATGGAACAACAGCACTAATCGTGACTATTTCTCACCTTGTGTCAAATCTGTTGCCTTCTCCAAAAGGCTTCAATATGTCCACCATCTCCTTCAACAGGTTCCACTCTCGTGTTGTGAATAATAACTCCTTGTGCCCAGCCATTTCAAGAACAGCACAGAGTTTTAGATGTTCACATTGGAGAACTGCCTTCACTTGTCTCAGTCTTGAATTCCATCTTGTGATTACAGCAGCAGGGATCGCTTTCTGTTCACCAAATTCAGCTTCAAACACATCTTTGAATGTTGTGCTTGTGTGCAGTAGAGAGCTGAGCTTAGATAACTTTGAAAGTGAAGGAGATGCCACTTGGTCTCTGACAAACCATCTTTCACCACCAGCTGAAGTGTGTGCGCAAAACACTGCAGGCGCTGTGTCTTTGCCATAGCAGCACCTTACTGTTTCCTGATCTTCCAAGGTTAAGTCGTGCCAGAGCTCTGGGTCGTCAAGATGATCACCATCATCATCATCATGTCCTCACCTTGCTCAATGGGGAAGCACACAGTGAATGCTTTCCGCATATTGGCAGCATTGTCACTAATAATATAGTCTAGTTATCTTTGATGTTGTATTCGTCACATATAGCTTCAAATTTCTCACAGATTCTTTCACCAGTGTGTAATCCTTTGAAGCGGTCAAAGGCCAGCAGTTTGGATTTAGCTGCATCCTCTCTGTCTCTCTCTGTACCAGTGCACAGTGATACCAAGGAAACCCCTCATCCTTCGGTCTGACAAAATGTCCACAGTGACTGAAACATGATCAGTCTCGCTCAACTGAGTTTTTAACATTGAACGTTCTCAGCAGCGAGGTTCTCTGTTTTTGATATAATTGTTCTGCGACATACCGGGCTGTATTTTCTGTCAACTACCGTCAGAAAGTGCCGAAAATTCTTGTTTTCCACAATAGAAGGGGCAGGTTGCAACCAATAATCAAGTCACTTAATAATGCATTCATGATAGCTTTCTGCTGTGGATGAGTCATGCTGTACTGTCCGTACAAGTGTCCATAAACTGTGATAGGAAGGCTGTTGAGGTTCATTTGATCCTCTTTTTCATCTGGTATTCTCAAATCTGATAGAGGTAAGCATATTAGACTCATGTCAGAAATCCATTACAGCCATTCATGAATTGCATTGACTTTAAGTTGATCCTAATAATCCTAATAACTGTTAACACTAAACCCTCATAGTTTTCAGACAATAAAAAATATAAATGAAAAATATATAAACAATATTATTAAAACACTTTTCTCAAAACTCTGCATACAGTTCTAATAAGCAATGTTTAGCATCCCTGTTAAGAAAACTGACCTTTGCAAATAAACAACAGCTAATAACATAATTTATTGATGTATTGACATAAATGACAGAAGAAAAAGGCCATATATAGCAGGACTACTCAATTACACACTAAGGTGGGCCAGATTTTCTAACCAAAAATTTTTTTCCCTGGCTCAGACATGCAAAAGTTAAACACGACCATATGTTACCGGCACCAAACCTAGGGGAATCTAGACCGGCAGCAAGCGGCACACAGGCTAGAGAGCACTGCGTAGCCAAACATGAGCAAACTGTTGATTAATAGAGAGGACACCAAAGTTAGCGTCTTGCTCAGGCCGGAGCTCATTTATTTCTGAGCTGCGCGTGCACAGAGCCTATAGCTAGAGTCTCTCTGGTAGTTCCACGGCAATGCAAGACCACCATCCACTGGCATAATGAAATATAACCATGGTCTGGCAACACATAACAATGTCAAAATAATTCACAATAATAAACAAAAATAAGGGGGTAATTGGTTTTCTTACAAAAATAAACATGTAGCTCTACGGGGTTAATGATGAGGAGGAGACGGAGAGAAACTCTCTTCCCTGAGTACAGCTACAGAACCCACTTTCTGAAACGGACCCTGCTCACCATTCACCGACAATTGTGAGCTAACAAGTTGCATGTTATTCTTGGATGTGCTTGTAGGACCGGATTTAAAATAGCATGACAAACATATCATACCTGTTAAAGCCAAACAGTATCATCAACGTAGCCCGGAGAACATTTGCTAATAAGATGCAGTTAGCTAAGTCAGCTGTCTCATCGTAGCAAAAAAAGGCAGCACCACCGTTCTTTATGCAACTTCAAATGTCGGACAAAGTTGGAAGTTGTTCCATCTCCGTCTGTGATTCTCTTCTTGCATGTTTTGCATGTTGCATTTCGTTTTTTTTCGACTACTTCGTAGTTTATGTACCCGAAAGAAATTACTCTTGGAGCATTTTTGGCTCGAGCGTTTTTATATTTTTTTTTTAAAAATCTGGTTCATTTGATTGGCTGTGCTACAGCCCATGCTCACGTACATACGGAGTGTGGTAAGAATGAATGAATGAATAAAGTGAATTAATGGTCCGCACTTTTTATATAATATGTATGTTAAATTTTAGATTTGGGTAAAATATCAAGTCTTTTCAAGTAAACAGGTTCAAGTCCAATTCAAGTCCCAAGTCACTGGTGTAAAAGTCCAAGTCAAGTCACAAGTCTTACAACCTTTTTTCAAGTCAAGTCTAAAGTCATAAAATTAATGACTCGAGTCTGACTCGAGTCCAAGTCATGTGACTCGAGTCCACACCTCTGATTTATAGCCAGGGGAATGGCCCATATGCTGTAAGAACGGCATTGGGTTGGGTCATAAATGGGCCCATGGAGGATGGGAAAAACAACTTGGACAGCGAGCACCCACCAACAGTTGTAAATAGGATATCTGTTTGTAAGCTGGAGGAAATGTTGAAAAGTCAATATAACTATGACTTTAATGAAAAGGTTACAGAGGAAAAGGGTTTGTCAAGGGAAGACCTTAAGTTCATGAAGATCATGGAAAAATCTGCAACAATGGAAGATGGACACTACTGTTTGAAGTTACCTTTTAAAAAGGATAACATAAAGATGCCAAACAATTTCTCCATAGTTAAACAAAGATTGCAAAGTCTAAAACGAAAACTCCTCAACAATGAACGGTTGCATAAAGAATATAAAAGCTTTATGGACGAGATGATAAGTAATGGATATGCAGAGCAAATACCTTCACAGCAGCTGTCTTGCGAAAATGGTCAGAAGTGGTACATTCCTCATCACGCAGTCTACCATCCCAGAAAACGATCTATAAGAATTGTATTTGACTGTGGGGCATCATTCCAGGGGACATCATTAAACAAGCAGCTCTTACAGGGTCCTAATCTCACAAGTACATTGCTTGGGGTTTTGCTTAGATTTCGACAGGATCGAGTCGCATTTATGGGTGACATAAAGGCAATGTTTTATCAAGTTAAAGTTGCCAAGAGGACAGAGACTTTCTGCGTTTTTTGTGGTGGCCAGATGGAGATCTGAGCAAGGACATAATTGAGTTTCGCATGACTGTTCATCTGTTCGGTGCAGTATCTTCCCCGAGCTGTGCCAGTTTCACTTTGAGAAAAACGGCTGAGGACAACCAAACTGAATTCCTAGACAAGGTATGTGAAACAATAAAAGAGAACTTCTATGTGGACGACTGTTTAAAGAGTGTGGCCTCCACCTCAGATGCTGTTGATTTGGTCAAAGATCTTTCATCACTTTGTCAGAGGGGAGGATTTACACCGACCAAGTGGTTAGTAACAATCGCACCCTGTTGCAAAGTATCTCAGAGGAGCAAAGGGCTAAAGAATTAAATCTTGACAGAGACAAACTTCCGGTGGAAAGAGCTCTGGATATGTATCTGAAGAGAAGATGGGAACAGGCTCAGTACAGCTCAGATCTTTTTGGAAACGATGATACTCGAATACCTGCCTTTGTTACAGAGAGACAAAATGGAACCAAAAGAAGAAGAATCTAAAACCTGGAGATATAGTCATTATAATGGATTCCTTGCACTGCGTGGTTCCTGGCTACTTGGAAGAGTTCAGGAAACCATTCATGACAAAAATGGACTTGTAAGATCTGTACGTTTAAAAACAAAGACTAATATTCTAGAAAGACCTGTAACTAAACTTTGCTTGTTACATGAGACTGTAATCTAAAAGTGTTTAAGTGCTCTATTACTTATGTTTATTCATCTGAATGTATACGTCTAAAGTAGACTGTATTAGTGGCTCCTTATTTCTTTGTGATTAGAATTGCCATGTCTGACAGCCATTGGAATTAGGGGCCGGGGTGTAGGAGCCATTTGGGTTAATACTTATGTGGCCGCTAGAGGTCACCTTGTTTTGATGTAAAGGTATTTAAGGTAGACGCACGTAATCGGCGTCAGGTGTGTCGTTAATTGTACGAAGGCAAACAGTTTGTGACCGCTGCGCTGTTATGTCAAGATGATTGGAATAAAGAACAAAAAGGACAAGATAAGTACTGCTGGAGTTATTGGACTGTTTACTTAATTCATACATACCAGTGACATCGCGTCACCCCCGTTAACGACCACTCAGTGGCTTCAAGCGTAGGCTTAGCCTCTACATTATCATTACTTTTCCTAAAACACTCATTCGCTTCCTCTTCTTAGAGTTAACTCGTCTGTTTCTCTCTGTGAGCTGTCTTGACACACCACAGGCCACATATTTCCTGTTTCTGCAGACTAATCGAACTCTTTTGTTTATCTTTGTATTCATAGTCTATAAACCCTCTTTAATTCTACTAAATCTTGATCTAAAACCAACACCTTTATGTCACGCTCACACTTCTAAATAGCCCTTTCAGACATCGGGAATCATCACACACACTGCCTTTTCTCTCAAACTTCCACTTGTTCCCTCACTCTACTATGAACCTTTGTAGTGTTATTATTACTTATTTTTTATTTTGTGCAGATCACACCCAATCATCAAAACCTACTACTCACAGCATTCACTCAGTCAAAATCACTCAAATATGCTTCCATACGAGTATTTCAGACATGCTTTCAAGATATATAGAGGTCACTCACTGTACATCCACAGTAATGAATTCAAACTCTATTTATACAATTGTAGTGAGCAAACCAGCATCTCCATGCGCGTCACCGCTCCTCATTAGCTTGGTAGTGTCCACATATTTATTTAATTCAGCTTCTCAATCTTGTAGCTTGATTTAGACTACTTTTAACAATCATTCACCTCATATCATACTGACTGAGGTGCCTCTCTTATTAATAGTATGTCATTATTGTATTCATTGTATTGTTTTTCCTTTTTTATATACAGAAGAGTATATTACAATACACTACTTTACTACTAAATACAATAGTATATTAGTTTATATTTATTATGTATGGGTCTGTGTGAAGGTCTGTGAATCTGCAGCTCAACCTTCCCAAGGAGACATTTTCCTTGGCTGAACAATGACACAGCGTAATATACCTTATGCATTCTCTTTTTATTTGATATATTTTCGTGTGAATCACCCGGTTTCATGCATGGTTGTCTTCCCATTTTGTTTCAT